>NC_087247.1:5527500-5620000 GCF_037042905.1 Lytechinus pictus
ATTTCTGGAAACATTGCCGTTGGAATCAGTGGCTCTGTACGGGGTGGTGGGCTAGTCGCAGTAGTTGTTGCAGGGCGTGTCGAAAACAACAGCGTTGTTGGTGGTTTTGTCGTAGTGGTAGTAGTTGAAGGAGTGGGATAGCCACCTCCACCACCCCCTCCTCCTCCTCCCCATCCTCCACCTCCTCCTCCTCCCCAGGTTCCTCCTCCGCCTCCACCCCCTCCTTCACCGTATCTTCTCCTACAAGGTCCATAGTAAAGGAGATGGACCCTGGTACCCAGCATACACTTCAGTGCTTCCAAGTGGCACTCAGAAATATAGGTGATCCCGTCCGTGCCACATGCGAGTCTCGCTCCTGAAAGCGCTGGATGTGGACAACTAGTCCGACATGTCGTTTGCGTTGGAGTATTTGCTAAAAAGAAAGAAAAATGGAAATCTGCCATTAAGTTCATCCCAAATAAAAGCTCTAACATACATTAGCATCTTTATTAGTAGGATTATTATCATTATCATCATCATTATTATTACAATGCAAGTACTCCGGTGTTGATTTACCACCAGCCCGGAATCTATAGGCCTATATGTCCACACCAGAGAAGTGTTAAACAACACCAGTTTGGTTTGGGTCTAACACCAGATAGGTGTTTATACAACACCAATTAGTATTAAAACAGCATCGGTTTATTTCCAAACTGGTGTTGTTTCAATACTTCTCTGGCGTGGACATAGATTCCGGGCTGGTGGTAAAGCAACATCGGAGTTTTTGTAGTGTACGAAGCACTGGCGTAAATCCGTGTTGATGGGTGGGGGGATGACTGAAATATTTTGGCATTTTTTGCAATCATTTTTTAGATATGCAAGGAATTGTCATTGATATGTCCACAGTGTTGTACCGTGGGTCACGGCATTGGGGAGGGGGGGGGGGCACCAGCAAAATTTTTGAATCACTAAGTGAGTGCGCTAAGTTGCCAGTTATACTGACCTAATAGAGACATTTTAAGGACAATGTCATTAAACGGATATGTAGCTCACTGATCAAATAATGCGAGCGCGAAGCGCGAGCTGAAATTTTTTAATATTCACACCTAACAAGGGACAATATAATCAAATTTGTGTAATCATGATAGGTACCTGTCTCGCTAAACAATGCGACTGCGAAGCGCGAGCTGAACACTTAGATAATTCAGACCTGAAGTGGGGCATTCTAAGGTTTCTTTGTAGGAATTAACTAGGACCATACGTATTTCATTAACCAAATGATGCGAGCGCGAAGCGCGAGCTGAAAATTTTTGATATTCAGATCAGAAGAAGGGACATTTAAAGGACTGATTTTAGGAATTCATGAAGAGCAGACATATCTCACCAATCCACTAATGCAAACGTAATCACGGACAGGAAATGTTTCATATATACGAAGACCTTAACATGGGGCAATCACTTTTGAGTCATGAAAAAGAAGCATATGTCACTACATAAAACAATGATAACTCAAGTGCTAGGAAATATATTTGGTTTATATTGACTTGAAAACGGTATGTTACAGGATTATATATCTCGTTAAACAGACAATGCGAGCACCAGGAACAATAAAAATAGACGTAGGCCCTGGGCAAATTATGTTTTATAAAGTTGTAATGTAACATAACATAATTATAATATAATATAACATTATAATGAATAATATAACATTATAATGAACAATATTTTCTTCTTTCCCACTACGTTTCTCTTCCTTTCTCCCTCTTTTCTCCTTTTCCCCCTTTCCTCGTTTTTGTTTTTGGTCAGCCGATGGGGGGGGGGGGGGGATGTGCCCCCCATGTCCCCCGTAGTTACGCCACTGTATGTCCATATGGCAAATACCCCTCCAATATTATTATCTTTTTTTACCCCATGATGGTATAATGGTTTTATTAGAGATTACATTCAAAAAATTTTGACATTCCATCTTCATCCCTTCCCAAAGACCCCAACATTGATGAATTGGAAGAAACAGGGGTTTCTCTTCAATGTTATAATAAGGACATAAGTATTTCGTTTGGAAATGGTGAAATGGCTCTTTATTTGTATTTTATGATTTAATAATATTGTTTTATTTGTTAAGCGGTATTTGAGGAAGAATTTTCACCAATAAAACAATTATCTATTGTGATTTTTTTTTCATTTCTTTCGTAAAAAGTGGGGGGGGGGGATGTTTGTACAGGCCATCCCTCCCTCCTCGAAAAGTGGGGGGGATATATCCCCCGATCCCCCCGGGATTTACGCCAGTGGTACGAAGCATGACACAAGATGTCCAACTGTTACAAGGTTTAATCATTTGACATATTCTTTGTGAAGACCCTACATTCACCATCCAACAGAAGGTGTAAAAAATACAACATCGTATACAAATATTTACATTTACATTTTGGGGGCTGCTTAAACTTAGATATATTGAAATCATGCTTATTGTTTCATTTTGTTCAGATTAGCTAGGAAGCTACAGATCTCATGCAAACTTTGGAAAAGCTGTTCTCACTTGTCGGTACGTCCATCCTGAAACATCTTCCTTTCGATGCTCTCTCCACTAAAATTCCATCGCACTTGGCTATTTCGAGATCACACTCGCTGTCGTACGTCTTTCCATCCGTCCCACAGACGGGACCTCGTAACCGGTGCCTAGGACACTGTCGCTTAATTTGTGTACAATACGCTGATCTAGATGATTCAGAACTTTCTGAACTATCCCCCGTCCCTAGAATAGAAAAGGCAAATGTCATTGATTGCATGCGTTTAAGTAATTTAAGTGAGATGCAAAAATAACAATTGTTATACATTTTTGCTCGACAGCAAAGCGAACTCAAGCAACACCCCCATGAAAAAATAAATAGTATACACATATAGGACATCCTATAAAAAAAGGTCCTATCCTCGCACACTGTAAAAAATATTGTGAATATTTTTTCTGAAATAAGATCTCGACAAAACCTACTATAAGAATATTCGCATGGCCAATGTTGATAAACATCTTTGCTTCCACGACACAATATTTATGCAATAATTAGTTATCATAATCATCACGTGAAATTAACGATTGCCAAGCAAGTAATCGATTCGTGTCATAGATATTGACTAAACTGATATACATACTTCCTCCATATGGTGGCAATAATTGATATAACATATTTTGCATGCTGAAGTTCAATATCAACATATATTACTCAAAGGTAAAGTTTGATTTCATGGAATGCAGACGATTTTAAAAATATAAATCCTTTGGTTCCTTGGAGCTACTAGTTCCATGTGTGGTTCTGTTTGTTTTCTGTACAACTGGGGTATTATTTTAAGATTCCGCAATTTCCTTGTTTCCACCTCCCCAGGTCCTTCAGGAAACTGTAACTTATCCCACTTTTACTCTCCTAAGTACCAAGGTTATAATGAAGATCAGATAATCACTACATCAAAAAGAAAGACGAATGATATTCAGTTACACCAACGAAATCACCTCCAAACCGACCAATAATATGTTATTCGAAATAAGGTAATAGCTTTGGTTGGTCCGGGATCGGCTCTTTGGTAAGACTGTAACATTGACCTGACATCATCGTTTCCATGGGGAAGGAACATCGCACCCCTGGCAATTAAAGGTGTGGCATTTAGCCTTGAACTTTCATGACAAGCTATGCCATTTGGCGAATAAGTGAAACGTTGTAAATCGTTATTTTTTTTCTTGATCAAGATTATCTTCTGTCAAAACTGGACATATTGATTTTGTTTAGTCTGATAATTTAAAGACCGGTGACCAAATTTCTTATTTTATTTGGGTGCATTTGACTTACAATATTCCTAACTATATTTCATATTTCATTTCGCTCTATATAACTTTATATCAATTTTTGATGCAATTTATTCATACATCTTTGTCACTTTTTACATATCAGTATATATATATATATATATACCTTATTGATAATAACGTAGCCTTTAAGTAGGTAAAATATACCTTTGAATATTTCGCCCTTTGGGATTACTATAAACTGGGAGGCACAAATTCGGTGGTTTCCCCCTCCTGCCATGCCTGTTGGAATCTACGTATTTGCAACTACTTATAGAATAAACTATTTCCTTTTTCTTCTATTTATGAACGATTACACATACAAACCGCATGAAATATATCGCACAAGAGCTTCAAAGGTAACATTGAAGCAAACTGTTACTGTTCTTTGAAGACAATGTCAAACAGCATGCTGATCCAGTTTCGTCCTGACCGCCGTTAGTCATTTTCACCGATCACATTATAATACAACATAATTAACTTCTGATCAGACAAGATAAAGGTGGAAAACAAATGAAAATCTTATAGGAAGTTCATTTACAAAGCTTTCTGACGTCAAAGGTACAGGTAGCCTACACCTACATAAAACGTGTACTAATTATCATGATTATATAGATATATTGAGTTTCCGGCACTGAAACAAAGGTTGCGAAGGAGCGGTCATGAACTTTTTTTAAACTTTCACCAGGATCTTTGGAAAAAATCATTCTCACAACAAATTCTAAATTACAGTATAACCTAATGTTACAGTCGTAGAACGCCAGCTCTACGAGCGATATTTATCTCGTATGCATGTCGATGCATAAGATCGAAAATGAAGAAATTGTCCTCATCCTGCACCCACGCCTAAACAGCGCTAAAGGAAACGAGCATCTTCAACATAGATCCCGAAGACAAATCGATCAGGGTACGTCATGCCCAGATATATAGCCCAATGCTTCTTGGAAATTCAATTGATATAGGCTAGTCATGATGGCAGAACATGGCTAATGTGGTCAATGCATAAACATGTGTTAGTTGATCGTGGTAGGATAAGATTTTACTCTGACACTGCAGAAGTACAACTTTACCACAAAAGGTTCGATCGTACCAGTGAGTTGGGAGCACTCCATGATCGTACAATGGTCTTCATCAAATTGAAGAAGGTTGAGCTTTTCGATGGCATCAACCATGTACATTGGTACAGTTGGCAGTTGGGCCTGATTTTCGCTAGCCATGATCTTCTTCAAAAGAAGAGTACGGATCTCACACTAAACCTGAAACTTTAAAGTGCATGAACACTTCAACGATGTTGTTGACAGTGTAACAGTTTACTGCCAGTAATATGATCATGACGATATTTCAATGGAAACATTCCTATCATAGTAACTACAACAGTGTATTTAGTTAAATCATTTAAGGCATATGAATGAAATGTATATATTCAGAAGTTAGTCGAGCAGATATTTTTTGCAGCATTGTTCGAAATACTCCCGTGGGTAATGCACCCATGTTTTGTCTATATTCAGAATAAGACAATTACAATGTCAAATGTAACATTAAAAGAAATGAATCTCTGGCCATGTTCTGAAATATTATACTTTAATTGTTTAGCTATGAAATACTAAACATATTATCATTAAACTTTGGTTTATAAAAAGCTTTTTTGATTTACAACCAAACAACCGCTATCATAAGCCATTTTGTGGATTACATTATATATTTTTTTTCTTTAATTGCATTATTCTTTTTTAATTCATAAAAGAAATATTTTCTTCCTTTTCACAATTATCCTCATTCTTCACTTTTAAAACATGTGTTCATACAAAATCAGTTTGTCATAAAGAATATATGCATGTATGTATTATTATTTCAGTGAAGACGTTTGTGACTTTTGAAGGGAAACGTCCTTGACTTCGTTTATTTTCAATCTAAGTAGTGTTGTGTGACCAAAACTTCATAAGCGACACATTCATTCACCTCTTGTTCTAGTGACGTGATTTGGCAGCTCAAGTTAGTGGTTTATTTTTGGAGTCGAAAAAGTGACTTCAACAAATTGCCCCTTTGAGGACGGGCCAAGATTCCAAAATTGAACAGGCACTTGCCAATTTACTACGAGTGCACTTTAGGGGAGACTATGGATATCCATCGTCTTCTTAATCTACTTTACTACCCGATCATGACGAGGAAAAATACAGATTTCAAGATCATGAAGTTATTTTTTCATCATGTGTACCAATTTCATGTTTACCCAGTTCATTATATAGCGTTTTCATGAAAATTGTAGATAAATAACGATTAACCTGCGTTCGATGGCTGTATTAACTTGAATATTTTAAATGAAAATTTGAAATAGAAAACGAGGCATGGTGTACACTTCAATAATTAAATATATATACACCACCAAAGAATAGCTGACACTGGGACCAACAATCACGAGTAATATTTTGCCTAGGTGCTACATACACCTTGTTGGATTTTGTCACTCAGGTAAATTGTGATGATGATTTTCCCATTAAATGTATTTAAAAAATCATATAATTTTTTAGGAAACGAGTACTTTAACTGGGCCTATTGTCATGATTGTTATCAAAATTGATTTCTGATTTTACATCTTAAGGGACACTCCCTATTAACAATTGCATTGTTCAGATAATCCCGCATTATTATGATCTCATATATCTTGTTTTAAGGAGGATAGGATGGGGAAATATGGAACATTTCATATTCTAAACAAAAAAAAAACCGTCATGTGACAGGGGGAGGCAAGACGCGATCATGATTAATAAAATCTCAACGGTGAACTTCCGAGTTACAAAATAGTTGTTTGTAAGTGTTAATGGCCAACTTTCCATACCTCTGACTGAGAACAACAACGCTTCTTTGGCCAAGAGCAACACTTAGAAATGACTTCATGTCTAGCTACCCACTGATCTTCTACGTCAATAGCGTGCATGCTTTTGCTTTTTATCTCAAAGTCTTTGACGCCGCGTCCATATTTATCGCAAGCCCGAAACACTATACATTAATGAGATAAAACACGGTAAAGGGTTGGAAATAGACTGACCCTTACCTCAGTTTCTAAGTATGGAAATGATGTGGAAGGAGAGCAGGGGATGGTGGATTAGCAGCCCCAATTTAGATCACGACAAGATAATTAAGTAACAAATACTTTCAATGAGTGTAATTCGAATTCTTTGAATAAAGTCCATCGGAGACGTAACCATGACCACACTGTTCCGAAAAAGAATGGTTTGAACTTCTTTAAGTTTGGACGTTTTACATCAAGTAGACACCACATTATTAAGTTGCCTTACTGGAGTCGTAGAGTAGCCGATAAAAGTCCTATACGACTATCGATGGTATATCATCCGTAATACAAACGTAATACCTCTTGTTGTTTTGGGGAGCGTTTCATCAACGTTCGACAATGTGTCAGATCTGACAACTTTTCTTGCTTTTGATTGGCTAAGAAGCAATGTTGCTATGGTTTCTGTCGGATAAAATAGGATTTAACAGATAAAACGTCCGACAAGTCCTTCCATGAAATGCTGTTTTTGAGTGTGTTTTGGTGTGGCTGTATCAAAAGGAAACGGTACCAAAAAAAGCATGTTATAGTCGAAATCAAATGTTCTTTTAAATGTGCTGCATCACTGACAAATGACAGTGACTGTTGAACTTCCTTGACAGCAGGGATGGTCACTAACTACACTGAAATTTGATATTCAATTCAGAGTGTCATCATGTCATGTTTGGTTGCTCGCTTCCATTTCCTCCGAATATACACGTTACCCTTATTGCTTAACCATTTACTGGAATTCAAAAGTACTGGAATCTGAATTGTCATTGTGGTGTTTGGCTTGTGAGGGGAGAGGGAACCCTCTGCAGGAAGCGGCATAGGATATGTCTCTCCGCAGCAGGTTTTCAGATGCAAGCATGGGGTGTGTTGCATCAGGCTTGTTCTAAACACTGATCCATCTACCTCAGATAGTGAGTTGGTCAGTTTGTAGACTGTTTTTTTTATCTCCCTCGAATGAAAATGATGGAGTGAATTAAAATACAGGACATTCTATCATAAATTCGGCCAAACTGAGAAAGAAAGAAAGAAAGAAAGAAAGAAAGAGAGACAGAAAGAAAGAAAGAAAGAAAGAAAGAAAGAAAGAAAGAAAGAAAGAAAGAAAGAAAGAAAGAAAGAAAGAAAGAAAGAAAGAAAGAAAGAAAGAAAGAAAGAGCAAAAACACGCAGTTACCATGAACTTGCAATGATGCTTTAGAGAGTTTATAAACCACTGATAAACCGTTACGACATAAAAATGATAAACAGTAGCCTTAAAAAAAGGTAAGAAAATTATTTGCTTCAAGAAGCTTTCACTGATTTTTTTTTTCATTTGTCTGGTATAATAAAGAATGTAATGTTAATTCAAAACCAATGAAGCTGTTCTACAAGCAATCGCAATTGTAATTCAAAGATAGGGAAGGTATGCTATATCTTGACCATATCATTCAGTTCACTATTTTAAAATCCCCCATTTTCTCTGTGCTTTAAATCTTTGGAACGGTCTTCGGTGTTTTATATGGTATCATTTTGGTCCCGAATCAATCTATTACAAGCCGTAAGCTATTCGGTTCGTTGTTCTCTTGTCCAGTTCACGAAACTTGAATAACAGGACTTCGAGTGCATCAGTCATGTCAGTTAATGACATTAAGCTAGATAAACATTTACACATCTGGCCAAACGCATGACAAATGAACAGATCATAATAATACTTTACGAATGAGAACGTATTGTTCACTGATATAATGATCAAAGAACATCTTCATATAATTCACACTTCAAAGTCATATTTCCTCTCTTACAATGTGTATTCGATCGCTGTCAAGTGATTCGTAATGCGGAATTCCGGGGTTCAAACCACCTACATAAACCTCCGTTCAAAACTTCTAAAGAGAAAGTTATCATGATTTGGCGTGACGTTGGATAAGGTGATGACGTCATTATGCACCACGTGACACGGCTAGCGAGAGTGCTAGTGACCTTTCCATTCAATCAGCCTGTCACTATGGCTGTAATGACTTACCTAAGGATGTATGACTGGGAAAAGTGGGAAGATTGATATATTCAAATCTCTGTCCCAGATAGACTGGCATGATATTTACGCCGCCATCACACCCCCTTTTCCAAAACCATGTCAAAATCGCAATATATTCATTGCAAACTGATATATTCTCAAATGCTATTCCAAATCTAGACCTTAATTCCTGAAAAAATAGTGTTCGTCTGTTTATTCTCATTATAACTTCATTGAAGAAGAAATTCAACGATAATATTTATAATTCTACGTAAATTTTGACACTCCAATAACTTCACAATACAACTGCATGTTAGCATGGTTGTCATTTCCATGAAGAATTTTGACATTGGTTGAAGCTAGAAAATTAAGATTTAATGTCTTTCCAAATAGATCTGTAAAAAAAAAGTTTCACTGAGGGATTCTAACTATCCTGTAGTTTAAAGTGCCTGGATTTATCCTTTACTTCAAACTCCTGCTACAATCTTGGGAGCTACTACTTCAGTGCTTCTATGCTGATGGATGGCTGGATTTCTCTTTTCCGAGTTCCAACTCCTGAAGTTCAACTTCATCATGTTCATGTTCTGATTTTCAGACAGATGACTCCTCTGCGACCTCTCTGTCGTATCTTCAATCACGGAGGTTGTTTCATGTTTCAAAACTTTGCTTTGGGTTTGACAATCGTTCATTATTCTGCCACCCAAAACCAAACGGCTTCCTATGTACTTTCGACAATTTGTAGAAGTGGTTTGCGCCTGTTGGCAATCAAAGGAAAATGATTTCAGATCGCCCATGGACCGAGCACAAAAGGCACACTATTTTCTGTTCGCAGACACCCGCCGGGCTTTCTATTAAACTCAACTTCAAAGCCGGTTTGTGTTTGAGAGCCAAGACATCGACTTCTCCACTTACAAAGCTCAATTCTCACATTGCAAAGTCAACGGCAGGTTTACTTTGGTAATGGCTTGCAGGAAAATGATGCAATTTAGGACCCCGGGCAGATCTGAATTCAACATAACTCTATCTGTTCCCTAACAATTAGTACCCTGGGAATTCCACAATGAGCTACGAGTAAATAGTCTATTCATCACACCCATTTTGTTAATACCAGGTTATTGCGACAAAATATCATGTCGCCATGATAGAGGCAATTAAACCATAATGATCGAGGGTTTGTGTCATGGCGCCAATATCTCCATACTCCATACAATAGCCTACTATTAGTCATAGGCGGCGGAAGCGGGGGGGGGGGACCTTTTTTTTGTTGCTTGTCAAATGTTTTACTTGTGTCCATCCACAAATTCCAGGTGGACCCCCCAATTTGTTTGGCTTTCGCCGCCAATGCTACTAGTACTATCACAATAAGTAAAAGAGTAAGTCAAATAAAAGCTTGTCAAATATGAACTGAAATAATGTATCCTTACCTGTTGCAATTCCTTTCTTTGGTGATTTGTTCCTCCTTTTACATACGCCTTCATAAATAATGTCTATTTGCTTTCTTCTTTCACAAGCGACTTTCATCAGTCTACAAATGTCTTTATAAGTCTTATTGTCTGAACCGCACACCCTCCCCAGTGGTTTTCCTCTCATTTCAGAGCGACATTCTTTGTATTCTGATCGACATCGTTTGGCAAGCTGTCTCCTCCATGATCGTCCCTCATCATCTGAAAACGAGAAACACAAATAATCCAAATTAAAATCAGTTAATTCGTTTTGGTAATACGTTAGGTCAAACATCAATCAAACGCCTGCATCACACGATACACTATATACATTCATGACATTGTAATCTGCTGAGAATTAAACACAGCATCGAATTTAAACGCCTTGATATAATTATGCCTATTCAGGTTCAAGAAAATGATATAAGTACACTGCTAAAAATAATTTTTCTTTGCGAGGTTGACCTTGCGTCTGAAATAAAGGCCAAGGCTGTTTCAAATCGTAGATAATTGCGCGATTGCGCTGACGCCACTTTTATAAATCAGGAAGGCTCATGATATGCGGCAATTTCTATTTTACTTCATTAGTAAGACCGATTGGATCCCCAGTCATTGGTGCAATCATGATCTGTACAAGACGGTTTTTTTTTTGGATAGCAGCGGATTATAAACCATGTTGGATTTATTTTTGTTTAATTTCATTGCACTGTAAATATGGTAGTAACTTAATAATTCCATTGTAAATTAATCTCGGTACAAACACCATGAACACATATCGATCAAACTCAAGGGTATAGGCCTATGAGAGAGAAATGTGTCAAATAGCTGATAATAAAATGGTTAATCGAATGTTGGACCACTTCTTTCCAAATGATATTGGTTTCCCCAGTATTTCAAAGATATCATTCCGCCCCCATCTTAATAATCTATAAGATCGATTAGAAGCACATTCTATCAGAATCACTACTTGCGCCTATGTTTTATCACCTTATCCTTGAAAGTGTAAGCGAGATTTTGGGTGATTTTATGATTGTGCTATCGATGGACGGAGAGACAAAATATATTTTTAAAGTTTTTTTAAACCTATAATATATCAATGTACAGTGCGTCCCAGAAAAAACGAAACCGAGATTTAGCGATGATTTATCATAACTAAATCACAAATACAATAGACAAATGACCTACCATTGATTGTAAAGCTTAGAATCTCCTCTTTCATCTGAAATTACTTAGATTATTTCTCATTCACGCATGAGTGAGCAAAAACAATTTGAAGAGGGGATACCAAAAAGTCATTTGGCGGGCTGTATCTCGGTTTCAAAAAGAAAACCACATTTCTAAAAAGTTCAATATCTGCTCTTTAATTTGATACCTCAATTACAGAAAATGGTCAAGAAATAAGAAAGTTCTGGTTATTTGAAATAAGGCTTGAATTTCAATAATTTCATAAAATGAAGAGGTTTTACAGGCTAGCGTTCAAACTCACTCGACACTCCGTTTTGTTGACGATCAGCCATGCATGAAGTCTTTTGTTAACCATGCGATAGCTTCTGTGGGAAACCGGTGAAAACACGTTTATTTAATGAAATTATGGAAATACAAGCATTGTTTCGAGGAACGTAACTTTTTTACTTTTTGACCATTTTTTGTGATTAAGGTATCAAGTTAAAGAGCAGATATTGAACTTTTTAGGCATGTGATTTTCTTTTTGAAATTCAGATACCCCCCGCCAAATGAGTTTTTGGTATCCTTTCTTCAAATTGTTTCTGCTCACTAATGCGTGAATGAGGAATAATCTAAGTAATATCAGATGAAAGAGGAGATTCTAAGCTTTATATTGGTTGGTCACTTGTCTATTGTATTTGTGATTAAGTTATGATAAATCATCGCTAAATCTCGGTTTCGTTTTTTCTGGGACGCACTGTATGCACTATAATTGATATAGTTAGCTGTTTGTTAACATGTATGGGGGATAACATGATGTATGGAGCAACATTTCGAAAACTAATTTTAATAATAGAAAATCATATTTTACAATTTTCCCTCTCCTTTGCTTCCCCCTGGTGATGGACCGTTATTCTATTTTTTTGGGGGGGATGGGCATGCCCATGAGCCCACCACCCCCCCCCCCCCATCTATACGCAAGTGGTTGATGGGACCGACTACCTTCCCGATTGAAAAAAAATGATAATGATTGACACGGCAAGTTCGCAATTTTATGGTATGCCATTGAGAAGTTTCAAGGTTTCTTTAGATTGCTTCCAATTTGTTAGTGTTCTCACTCTGTCAAGGGAACATAGCATATGAAATTGATCAATGAAAATGACTCGAAGAGAACATAAACACGGTCATGACCAAGCCATGTCATAACTAGATTGGCAACCTGCAATTTGGGAGGGTAACCTTTCACGAATAATAAAGAAGGCATATATATATATAGGCACGGACTTATTTCAGCCGGAAAACGGGTAGTCAGGTAATCGCCCTTTTCGGAGAAACGGTTCGAATTCTCTGGTGACATGATTGAAGAGGTGACAAGAGGTAACGTTCGTGATTATCGAGAGGAAGGAAGGACATAGGTAACATTGTGATATTATATCATAAACAATATTACAACACAAGGCCGAGGGAACAAAGGTGGTAAAGACGATGGAATCACGTTGTATCATATTTTGAAGAGATTAAATAATTTCAAGTGTTTGCTTTGACATCCTGAATATTCTCATGAACATAAGAAATACAAGCAGGATGTAGTAATGAGGGCATCCCGTTTAATACGAATAATTGTATTGTTTTAAAACTGCTTGCAACGCCTAATTGTAGAGGGAAGAAATATGTTTTACAATTAAACTCACGACCAATTTTGGGAAGTACGATAACCACTGAAATGCTATTGACATGATTGAACAGTAACGTAAATGATACACATAAATAATATTAATTTACCCGTACCATAGATATCAAGGTGACTAACAAACTTGAGGTCTATGTTTTTTTGTGTTTTTTTGGTCAAACTAAATGTCCCTGATATACGGTATTTAGCAAAGAGACGTGATATTTTTTGATCGGTATCATAAAACCCCTATTATTGTGAAGTATCTAGGCGTGGATTATGTCAACCATTTAATTCTATAATTGTTAATTTAATATTATGGTATGAGTGGAGGGAGCGTTAAATCTGCTAATGAATAATAAAGTTTGTGTGCGTTTGGGTGTGTGAGGGTGTGTGTGTGTGTGTGAGGGTGGGTGTGATAGGGTGTATGTGTGTGTGTGAAAGAGAGAGAGGGGGTGGGTGTGTGTACATGTGGGAAGGGGTGTATAAGGCATTATCATGAATAATAACGTCGTATCTTCGGGTGTAATATCAGCCCTCTACCATGTCTACTTGGCTGATCATGCAGGTATTCTTCAGACTCCCGATGCCAACCCAAATCATGAAACGGCTAGTCTAAGGAACTTGAGCCTCTATGGAACCTGAATGCCATGACCAACTTGTTTGCAGATATACAATTTATTGCAATTCAAATCACTTGAAACCCATTGAGGGATACAAACGCAGCATTTTATCTCTTGAAAAGTATAAATTGAAACAAGGACATCGCATCAAGGTGACTCGAATACTGATAATTAAATCCATCAACGTTGAGGTACATGCTACGGTTTAGCCCTCAAATCGAACACATACAGGCGGTCTGTTTGATTTACATGTCATAAATGGTATGCCTTTCGGGAATAGATTTGAGGAATGACAAATGAACATCTGATCAAAATGAAATGAGATTATCATTATCTGTTTCATGCAAGAGCTGCCCATCTTGGATAGGGGCCCCCAGCATTTTGCAATTTCCCCATCCTTCACCTCCTTGCTCCCGACTAGGCCTTGTTTATTACAATCGACGAGTAAAATAACTTTAGTGGTAGCCTTATCTACCCCCACCCCGCCCCTCCAACCAAAACGACTATATAATGCCAGATGAAAAAAGGTCTAAATTTTACGATGGGCTCTCTACGATAGGGCAATTCGACCCCTCCCCCACAAATCCGGACAAAAGACACCCTTCTTTTCATTAGGTTCCGAATACAGCGCGGTACTGCTCAGAATGAAAAAAGTAATATTATGTTAATGATATGACTGTATATCGAAATTCTCTTGTGTGCCGACTAATTCCAGGCAAATCGCTCGGGAATCAATGAGAAATATTAAAATAAAGCACATTTGCATGGCGTCAACTGAACATAATTATTAACATCACAATCACGGTAATAAAGGCTTCGCCGACTCAGAGTGTCACCAGCGAGCGAGAAAATATTTCGAGAGCATGTTATACATGTCTGTGTCATATTTCATGTATCGGCCCAAGTTCTGTCAAACAAAATATTAAATAGACATTCTGAACGCAATTGCACGGTTCCAAAAACACTGATATTTCGTTTACAGTTTAAACTTCGCCTCGCCTTGGTGCAATCTGTGCGATCTCTTCGGTTGCTTGATGACGTTTTGTCTGCAACACTTCGCCCTTTGGTTAACCTGGGAGATGCCATGATTACTATCAAGATCTTTCCTGACAAGTAGAAACCCAAAGTGACTTGCAAAATATGGGTGAGGGGGAAAGACGGGAATGGCGATGGAATATACCCCCAAAACACGAATGCCCAGGCGGCAAGTAGCAGAAGCAATCGGCAATAATGATGTGAAATCGTTTTGTGGTCGTAAATGACTATTAATGTGCGGTATATAATGAAGAAGGTAAACATTGGCGGCAAAGAGCGATAAGAAAAAAAAAACCACCGCAACATTTGCCAGGGTCGGTGTGGGCGTGACAGTACGTATTGGAATGGTGTTGATTGTTACCTTGGTGATGGCAATGGCGGCGGTGCATAGCAGTTTGACGGAACCCTTTGTTTTGTTGATGAATGAGAGTTCCATACTCATGCAAGTATACATGTGTAACGCTTCTTATGTTATCTTAATAACCATGTTAATGTTCCTTTAAAGTAAAATGACTGTAAACCTGGGTGTTTTATACCTGGCATGGTGGCTCAGCGATGGCTCAGTGGTAGAACATTCGCGTCATGAACAGGAGGTCGAGGGTTTGATCCCTGGTCGAGTCATAAATGGGACCTCCTATATACCTTCTTGCTAGGTGCTCAGCATTTATATTGGAGAAGGGTAATAAAATCATATTGTGTTATGCAGGGCCTACTGGTAAAGAAGTTTCCTTACTGAAATGGTGAGGCGTTTTATAATCGAAGAGTTCAATTCGCGATATCAAAAAATTTAGTGGTTGATACATGCATCATTAGATCTTTTTGTGTTGGTATGAAACGAATTGTAAAAAATGGGATGAAAACAAAGAAATTAGTAAGTCGTCATACCAAGCTAAAACGTCCCGGTGTGACAATACTTGGTTGAAGGAAATGCATGTAGGGATGTTATAGATTGATGCAGCCTTCGTTCAAACGCTGCAAAAAAATGCTGTATATCGATAGCTCTCAGAAATCATTTAGGTAGAAAGAAATTATATCAAAATAGAAAGCATAATGCCTTATACGGTTGCCGTGTGGCCTTGTGGGTACCAGATGTCGAGGGAGAGCGAGAAAGAGAGAGAGAAAAAATAAGTCTTTTAATTCATGTCTTCCCCGGACGAGCAAAAGTTTCAATTTCTGACACATTATCCTGTGGTCAATCTTGTCTAAACAATCAAGAGCTTTGCTCTCAGATGATGATGCCCGCCATGTTGTTGAACTTGACTCTGTCTACTTCGGTTGCTAGGGTAACAAGGTTCCCTTCGAAACAAGACCCTGTGTAACCCATCTGACGTTGCCAAGTCAATGGGTCATGAAAACATTGCTATCCCCCTTTTTGAGAATCAGTTGTACAGGGGTAAACAAGGCAAGGTAGAAGGAAACAGGCAAGGAAACGTTAGAAAGAATCATAGCCCGTAAGATATCACAATTGGAGCTTGTAATATCATTAAATTTATTTTGATGGGGCGCTGGATCTAATACTGCACCCTCTAAAATTTGGAATAGGTGCTCACCCACGCAATATGCCCTAGGATTCTCCAGTTCAGTGTTTGATCGCAGGAGAATGTGAGGAGGCGGAAGTTGGAGTGGGATAAGGAATAATGATGATTCTTGGGTCTCTTGAAAGAAAACCACCGCACTGTATCAACTATTCAACCACAATGAAAACGAGTAGGAGTGGCATGTCTCAACAAATATTAACTAGGTTAGTAGATACGAATGTTAAAGAAGCTTCCCACCCCCTCCTTTCTCATAACCTTAAGACCATTGATCCGAACACAATTCATATCATTTTGTGTGAGCTTGAAATAAAAACGGATTGATATTTGCGCCTGGAGCATGAAACGAGCAGGAATTTATTTGCGTTTTAAGTTTTTTAAATTCATTTTTACGATTAAGAACTTGTCAAATCTTGATGAAACATCGGTTATGAAAGACACCCTTGAGTATTTTATCTGGTTTATATATTGTTATAAACCACAAACTACTAACGAATAAACAACGTTAGCAGATCCATCAAAAGAGCGGCTTCTGTTCTGACACAACACTTGTAGCTTATATTTATCCTTGTCTACTGAACAAGTGCAATATGCTTCAAAAGTAGAAACGCCCCTATCTTATGGGGAGGGGCATTTCACAGAGGGTAATCGCATTAGTATTCATGATATCTATTTCCAATAGAAATTTTATGAAACGATATTTTTTAAATATTTTATTGAGCAAAATGAAATATCGGGGGCTGCGTAATGAGTTATGGAAGTGGTCTCAATCGATACATTACCTGATTACAGTTCGTACTGTCGAGTTAAGTATACTACAGTGCAGGTTGCCTTAATCATGTTGATTCAAACCATATAATACGGATACATATCCATGGTATGTAAAATGCGGTTTGATTATCTGTAATCACCATGAATCATCGCTGTTTTCAATCATCTTAACCAGATTTGGTGTTATCAAGACCATAACACAGGGCTTCCCCCACAGAAGCCACTTCGAGTTCATTGAACTGGACAATGACCAGCTATTCATGCCATCAATAGAGTGCGTTGTAAAGCTTTTTGCTATATGGCGCCTCTGTTGAATGCTTTGTTCATGAACATCGGAAGCTGGTCTGGAAGTGTTCAAAGTTTATATGCCAGACCGATTACGAAATTACAGTCGTTGTCCCTACTTTTGAGACCATCCCATTATCCGTTTAATCATTTCATTATGGATATAGATGGTAAAGACCAATGGCCCGATTGCCCAAGAAGGTCCCCTCTCATGCCTCTCTTTTCAGATTTGGATTTGTTACGTGATTCAAATCAAAATAATAAAAATCAATAGACCTACCACCCAAACGAAATCATAATTTGAATAAAACGAGAATACAACTTATACATGCATAACACTGACACATTTGCTCTGAAATTTGAAAGATATTTTCGCAGTGACATGTACATCATTGATACTATGGTCACATTTGTTCTACGGCGGCCGTACGGCGAGTCGAAAACAGCCGTTTTAACATTTTTTGTCAAACTACATATAGGTGGTTTGAATCAAAATTAATAAAACGGCTGTATTCGACTCGCCGTACGGCCGCCGTAGAACAAATGTGACCATGGTATAACGGTATACAAGTGACAAAACCGATGACGTCATACGCATAAATTTTATAATGAAATACTTCAATTTTCTAAAGAAAGTCTAATCAACTCTCTTGGATAACATATCGAGTGGATAAAGCGTAATATACACCCGTTTAACTGTTTCTTTGGGAAAATAAAATTCAAGTTAGGTTTGGTGCGAACTTAAAGTAGGCCTAGTTAGCCCATGGTTAGCCGAACAAAAGAACCGACGAACGTCCAAACTGCAAAGATTGGTTCCAACCAGGTTCCAACACCCCCGTGTGCACCTGTCAATACATATTGAATTATCGTTGAACTTTGATTTTAAAAGGTGCGAGCGCAACTGTCAAAACAATCACATTTCAGTGGTGTCAAAATGATAGCCAATAACCGATAACGAATAAAATATTCTAATAAAACGATATCGGTCTGTAAAAAAGTTCGTAAAGTTCACCCACCTGTCCTCACTTGTATTTCAAAACAGTCCACTCATCTCACTCTAAACATTCCCTGTAATGGGAAATCTTTATCAACATTACTGATGAAATAGTTGAAGACACACATAAATCCTAGAGAAATAAGCAAGGGCTCAGACGAAAATCAGATTAATTGAAAAATATATTCAAGAAACTACAAAAAGAAAGTCACAGGGAAGGCTTTGCTGATATTTGTACTATGTTTGTACTAGAAAACGTTACATACACGTTTTTTTTTTATTTGATGGATTAGATGGATCAGTGAAGACCTTTAGATGATGATTGAGATTCTTGAATATGTATCGAGGTCATATAGTGATGATTGAAACGGATTACATATATGTAGAGAGGTCACATATCATACAAAAAAATATCGTACCTTGCTCATACAGTTATATTCATACATGCAACCCTCCCGCATCCCCTTGGTCAGTTGGTTATAAATATATCTTTATTGCGTATACTATCTGTTTTACATTACATTACAATGATAATTATACTGATATGCAACATTAATGTATGGCTTCATACAATGTTTCATACACGCTGGATATAATTACCTCGGATCTAGCACAGCTACACTAACAAGGTGTTGTACAGCATTCAAGGAATCCCTTGATTTACCGGGAACCCATTTATTACACTTAATTGCATGCTGGGTGGAGAGCGGCAAACATCCCAATCGACCTTATACATATAATCAGATGGAACCCACATTTTAAGACATAAAAATAATGAATTGATTTCGACCAATGATGTAATTGGAAAGAAGTTTGTTTAGAAAACATGTTTAGAAAATGGGCTAGTATTCCTTTTTTTGTTAGGATGCTTGGTTGAATCACCATGATACCTCTTGTCTCTATCGAAAACAAATATACTGATCATGCTGATAACGAATTACCAGGATGAAATGTTTTGTGACAATGTACAATATACATGTATACCTCTCTATAAATAGGCCTATATAAGACAGCACAATCCCAAACATATTGTTTCTTTGTATATTTCCACATATATCTGTTTATTCTCTTGTTTTAAGTAGGGTACTAGATTTATGCTGTAGACATGTGTCCAAAAAGTCAATAGGTGAGTTGGCGTCAAATAGTCTTTCTATATTTTGAGTGGTCAATGTAGTTAAATGTAGCGACATCTTCATATTTTCTGGCAGCCAAGTTGATTATCTATCAATGTGACATTCTAGGTCAGCATAAAGACTTTAAAATGCCTAATTTCTAGCCACTAGCCCACACAGTATGGCCTATGGGGATGGGCCAATATGCTACATGCATTTCCAGGCACATTTTATGGAGTATTTAAGCCTTATTTTTCACTATCTAGGAAATTTTGAGGTAAGTTTTGAGAAATGTCTGTGATAATAATGCTAATAAAGAATATATTAAGGTAATTCTTTTTAGTAGAAATGCTGTTTTTTTTTTTTTTTGCTGTCCTACCCATGTTAAGTCTTACGATTACTTGCCTTATAATTGTTGTAAATTGTAGATGTTATTTCTCTATTCTATACTTTGTAATGATTTTTATTAGAATTGAATAAAACATTGAATTGAATTGAATAACTGTTGTTTGACATGAATTCATTAAACTATCTGTATACCATGACTATGGGAATTCCCTTTACGATATCGGTGTGCTATTCTGTGAATCATAGCTCTTGCACTCTTTACCTCTTTAATGAAAGAGCGGTTCAATCGGAAAACCAATTCCGTAGTGCCTCCGCACCTTTTCCCTAGATGGGTTCAACGATGTGCCTGCCCTGTATAGCTGATTTGACACAGGAAAATGCATTGGAGAAAGCTCTAACACAGAGTGCATCAGCATATTCTGCAGAACAAATTGCGAACTCATTTATCCAAGGAGTTAGATTTAACTTTGTTTATCTTTTTTTGCAAAGGTACGTCTGTTTTTCAAGGCTCAGATGGGTATTTCAATTCATAATAATGGGACGTTGGGTGAGTAATAAGAATACCTCTCCAATGCTATGAATTGCAATGTCGGTCCTTCATAGAGCGACAAAACTAGCACATCGGACAATGTACCGTCCAGGGACAAGTTTTGTACGATGTTGTCGGAATGTGAACAGAAACATGATATGAATACAAATTCATCACCTGGTATTGAACAGCAGAGTAGGCCTACATGTTGATTTAAAGAACTGTAAATAAAATAACACTAAAATTCAGCATCTAGTCCTCTTTCATCATGGCCATGCATTGTTCAGTAGCTTTTGAAAATTTTCAAAACATGGCAAAACTGGCACGAAAGATGCCCTCGGCCTGAGAGATGCCGATCTAAATTTATCACCGCCTACGTCGAGTCTGATACTTTAAACATGACATAGATCATACTGGCCTATTTTTGTCAAAATTGATGCTATCAAACATTGATACATGACTTGTGTTTCTAATAAGGGCATATGATAGACCTGAAACTAGATATCATTTGATTTTCGGTATCCAGGCGCATCTATCATGATTACTATCACATGTTAAGCTAATTTTTCCACGACATGCATGACTTGCAGTCTACTGGTACTCCATTTGGCGGAACATTTATTTATCTCTTGGCCTATTCATGTATACAACACAAGGACATATTTACTATTGCTAAGGCAACGAAGGGGGGGGGGTTAAACTATCAATAACAATTTTGGTAATTTATAGACTTGATAGTGCATTATTTTGTGTGTAAGTTAAAAACGAAAGAGAAGTTAAACAGATAACAGAGTGGCAGACACAAACAAGCCGAGAGAGATAATTGTCAGATTGTGGTTTACAAGTCTGTTTATTGGAACATCGGAATATGAAATTACTTAAAAACCTATCTTCTTTAATCGTGGTTAGATAAGACATTTTGTATATCGTGTCTTCCAAGAAAAGTCGACTTCTTCCATGCAGTGACTGTACATCTTCTATACGTGTTGTACAATTTCTTTGCCTCTCCATTTATATACTTTCGTCCTCTCTGCTGTCGTTTTCCATTAATCTATTGTCGTTTATGTTTCTTCTTACAAAATCCATTCAGTATTTTTTAATGCTTTATTTTTAGATCATAGCTGTACAACAATGTTATTCATAATTTGGAAGAGCGTCTTTACCAAACGCTTTCAGACAAGAAAAAACACCCTCCCGCACGTTCTCATACCCTCAACGCCCACTAACGTCTGCTGTCCGAGGAGACATTTGAACACCAAGAACAACGTCAAGGCCAAAATTCGCCCACCAAACATGCCAGTGGGACCATTGCCTTCATCATATGGGAGCAAGGTGAGGGCCATCCAACAGGTGATATTCCAAACGAGTCATTCGAACGACCAAGTTCCCTTTTATCATTTCTTTGTGGCGCCTGAATTTACAACTGCTCCTGTCCGGTGCCGGCCAAGGTGTTTCCATAAAGAGTAGAAGCGCCCTAAAATTCTGAACGTAATTTCTCCCCGACGTATAAAAAACGGACGAATTAAAAGATATCATATCTTGGGCGACCGAAACTGTTGGGTTGAACATGTTGAACACAGTAGACTTTTCATCATCATAAGTATGTTCAGGATAGGTCCACTCAGGATACTTCAATTAATGAAAAGAATTGAATTTTGTTATCGATTTGAAAAGAAAAGAAAAGGCATCAACTATACCCCTTGATATAGACAGATCTGAAAGCATAGTATGAATGCGCCCCATCCCCAAGGGGAGGAGGATCCCTTCAAATTTCTTTGAAATAACTCTTGGAAATAAATATCGCTTTGCGCTTGCTTTTATACTCATAGATAAAATGCATATTTCAAGAGTTATCACAGAGTGATTTGGGAAAGAAGATTAGCAAAAGGCCAAAGTATTTTGTTTTGATTTCGTTTTTACACCAGGCTAAGCGACGTGAATTAGGTTGTCTGGAATTATTGGCCAAATAGACCTTCAACAAATTAGTTTAGTCTACTGTCACACAATGGTGTCATAATTGCCCTTGATTATCAATCCATGGTTTCCGAGCATCCTCCATGAGCCAGGAATGCTTATCTCTTTATTGAGTACCATTAGCACAAAGCTTGATTATTCGCTGATAAAATATCTTCTTTTGTAAAAAAAAAAAAAAAGTGTCTACCTCCATATGACATCACATTGTTCAATTACGGGTTAGCTTTGTCCAGTTCTACAATTCAGATAGATAGAAGGGTGGAATAATGCACAGTGCAAACCGCGGGAATACACAATTGCATCATATCGTTCAAGTTGATATTTTGATGACAGATCAATAGGGAACCCATTGTTTTTTATCGTCAGTCAGTACCAAACTGAGCTTTAGACATTCATGCAAAACCACAGATTCTCCCCTCTTGGGGATACGAACAGTGTCTGTTGCATCAGAGTCAGTCATTAGTCAACCCCAAAACATAAGTAGTCCTAATATATTCAGTTACGGCTACCCATGTCGAAAGAAACACTTTCAAATATAACATGACATGGTAGAAGCTGTCTATGTTCTGGGAAGATTTCCTTGGAGATCAAGGGTGATGGAGGGAATGCTTGTCTATAATGTTCTTTTTTCTACATTCCTTCAATTAGTGCCGTGTGTACTTCACACTGTAATTAAACAAATCTTACTCGGTATTGGCATTGCCTTTTCCAACTTAACGTGCCTTAAGGGGACATATTAATACCTTAAGACCTAATCAAATTTTATTAAGTATAGACGTTAAAGTCCATTCCATTTAAAATTCAAACATTTTACAATCAAAATATCTCCTCAGAAAATTATTTCAATCTTAAATTGGTTAATGCAGTGTAAACGAGGATGATAACCATCTACATGCACCAACACTAACAGGGAAAATGACTTTGATACTTAATCAAAGAGAAACCTATGATAGCTTTCATAAGTTGATCAATACGGTATTCGAAACTCAGTGCTCGAGAATGATGCCGACATTTCATTGTGGAGAAGTCTGTCAAAGTAATGGAAGTCGGATATTCGACCATACGACTTAATCAACACTCTTACTTACAAGTTACAACATGCGTACTAAACCTCACATAAGAAGCAACGGGTTACTCCCATGATTCCGACTTATTCATTAGTCAAAATTGCCTGCAAGGTTCAACTCCCTGCCACAACAGCTCACGTGGTACAGCCCACGACAGGATCTGAACTGGTTTTCCACTACCGCTCCTCCTATCAAGTTCTTCCACCCCTGAAATTACCCCCCAAAACCAAGAAAGGTGGGTATTACGTCATTCATTACGAGGGAGTTGAAGATTACAGGTGATGATGATAGTCAAGATAATACCTCAGACTAACTTAGACAGTCCATATTATTACATGCGATAGGAGCAGTTGTCTATTTCAAAGATTACGTGGATTCCATACAAGCGTTACTTGGATCATATGGGATGAGCCTATAGGATGCTCGTCAATTATGATAATCATTATCATAATGACTTCCTAATTTCTATGAACATGTAAGGATGAAGGGTGAAAATATGTTATTATTTAGGATACAGTAGGGTGTAAACACTAATTTCGCAGTACTGTGTCAAACTTTCCAGCTAAGCATAAACATCAGCCTGATGGGTTGAGTATCAAGATTACGATGTTTTCATGAGTTTGAAGGATATTTTCTACGAATGAATTCTTCTCGAGATCATCAGGATGGTAATCAAAATATAAAATAGATAACACATTATTCGAAATCCCCATAGGTATAGAAAATAACTTTTGTTTAAAAAAAAACATTTGTCTTTTTGTATTTATAATTTTGCTACTCTTTTTCTTTTCTTAAACAAATTTTCATTTGGGTTTGATTCCGATTAACATTATTTCACCGGCATCGAAGATGCGAGTTGCAACGACTGTACACATACAATAAAAAAACATTCATGACATTGCACCCATATACTAACAATACACCATCCAAACAAGTTACACGTAACGAGCTAGTTAGTTACTTGATCAGAAGATATAATTGGCGGCATTACCAATGCATGGTGACGAAGATTTCAACTAGGCAATGTGGAATTTGCCGGATAAACTCGTTGACAAGAATAGTGCGTCGGGTCTGGGGAGATGCCAGAAAGGAAGGGGTTTGGGATCGAAGGTGCCTGACCTCATAATACATTTGGATTTACGTTGTTGATCCCGGCAACGGAGTGTTCCACATTCTGAAAGTACCATGTATGTCGACGTTTACTTGGCATTTTATTTTTCATCTTAAATAATTAAAACCATTCAATATGATCAATAATTCACGTACTCTGAGGGGAAATTTTTGCAGAAAACAATTTTCGAACATATTAAAACACGAGCCAGGTAGTTCGTTTGAGGAAGGTTGAAGTGAGAAATGATGTTGGCATCGAATCCGGGTTTATTACCTGTACATACCAAGCAACCCAATGGTTGCTCCATGGAATAACTGCGTGGCAACATAAACATGGTGCACCCCCTGTTTTGTGAAACCGTCTATTTTAAGTCTTTTTCGTAATTCCATACATAAGCAGCATCCAGATCGATCGCGTATTATAATCATATAATAATAATGAATTTAACATAAATATGATATAAATGTAAACCATGTGACTCAAAGTGGCAATTTGGATTTTACCTCAATAATGTCCATTGACCCAATCACTAGATATTGCATATAAAATCCTCATTTACTACGACATTGGCTATTTCAAAATGGTAAAATAATAATATACTTACCGTTATCTCTTTTATTCCATGCAGATGCCACTGCACACACGACTAGTACATATACACAAGTCTCCGTCAAATGCATAGTGAGTTTATATGAAGTTTAAATTGTTTGGTTTGAAAAAAAAATTGACAGGTATTAAAATGAAAGGTGAAGTATATTTATCCACTCCTGGAGAAATTCAAATGATGCGAATGAAGTACTGATTAGAAGATAAAGATGCATTGCAGAGACTTTTTTTAACTCGATTTCTTTTTATTACACTCGAAAACTGTTCGTCTTCATTGTTGATAAACTCGACCGTTCGTGAAACGGCTGACATCTGTCCCTTGGCATGCCTTTGTAGCGAATGCTCTTCAGTCCAAGCCGACTCCTTGAGTATACTGTGAAGCCCACTCAAAACCTGTATCTAATATGACGTCATCGGGAATGCCCGCCCTGAATGGATAAATGTTGGCGTACAGTTTGAGTAGTACTGCCATGGTTGTAACATAGAGCTCTATGGTTGTAAACTCTTCGATCTGCTGAGACCTGTAGGGGGGGGGGTGATTTAGACAATGTGATGTATGAGAGCAGAGAGGCAGAGGCGCAAAGAAAGGACAGTCTTGGTGGAGCAATAGCGTTCGATAGTATTCATAAATAGGTGCACGCCTTGGATGTTACGATCTACTTCCGAGTTAAACACGGAAATACATGTACAGTGATTATAAATTAAGGTGTACCGTGACAGAAAAAAAGGGAAAATTACATTTTTTATACGATTAAGCCTAAGGAAACCAAAAATGGGATAGTTATTGTCACGATCTACTCACCGAATGATTTCGTAATATTTGGATGTAGCTTTCCGACATCAAATTAATAAATGTGTATAATAAGTGCTCATATCAAAATTACCAAAATAGAAAAAATAACGATACAGGGCACTAGATAATTATATAGTATAAAAATTCGTATAAAAACATACCGATGAAATGAGAGAGAAAAAAAGAAATATACTATTTTGTACAATTGGAATAGTACATGATTAACATACCCGAGTAAATTCAATTATAATTAACCTTTACCAAAACTTTGAAGATGCTTTACAGCGGCAAACTAGAACCAAATATAGACTTATGTAATAATTTGGTTATATTGATAAACAGCCACAAAAATGACATATGTCGCAAGTACATTATTCACAAAAACTATCAATAAACGAATATATGTCCGTTATTATCACGTGTTATGGTGTACAAGTTACATGTATCACAAAAACAACATTAATAGTATTCTTTTACATGATTTGCCACAGGTATACAATCGACATGTATGGTATAAACTGACGCAGGTAATACAAGAGGAGGCAAGGTTGATAATGTTCTTGGCATGAGAGGATTAGCTTCTAATTTCTTACCCCAAGCCCATTTCCGATTCATGGTTGATCATAATAATAGCCCTTATTTAGGAGCTGCATTTTTTTTTCTTTCTCATGTTGATTGCAAATGTAGCGTGCTGTACTGTGTGCCAACTGGAAAGAGATGATTGACATTAATTATCTTGATTTCATCTCAAAATATAAGTGGATTGTTTATCGCGTGTTAAAATGATTTAGTTTTGGACGACCCATATATCTTGGTGAGCATCGTCGAAATGCAAAAGATCATTCTGCGGAGATCACCCGGGCCCTGTAATAGTCAAGTTTAGCGATTGATGATGATCGTGTGGCCGATTTTTAAGATCGATTGCATTGATTATTGTGCGTGATCAATAAATAAACCACGCAATCAATTATTGCTAAAGTTACGTTTCCATGGTTACGGGGTCCTGGACACGAGTTCGATCCACTGCGGCATTTACGTATAATTAATTTTAGCGGATGAAACAGTATGTTATCATTCATTGATTTCGTATGCCCAAAAAATCTGCTCCCCCCCAAGGGGTCCAATAAAGAGTATCGTTCCCTCCTTAAAGACGTCGTGACATAATCTGGAAGACCTCCTCATGTTGATACTCCTAAAGTGATTCAAGCAGCAAAATGCCTAACTCGCGAATATAATATTTCTATCACTAGAATTTTTTTTTCGTTTTAGGGAGTTGTGACATAAAAGTCACTCAGGTCTCAACAAGAATCTAGATTAAATTATCACTTATTTGTATGGGTCACTAAATAGTAGAATAGTTTATTGTACAGTGCGTCCCAGAAAAAACGAAACCGAGATTTAGCGATGATTTATCATAACTTAATCACAAATAAAATAGACAAATGACCTAACAATGTAAAGCTTAGAATCTCCTCTTACGTCTGATATCAATTAGATTATTTCTCCTTCACGCATGAGTGAGCAAAAACAATTTGAAGAAGGGGTACCAAAAAGTCATTTGGCGGGTTGTATCTAGCTTTCAAAAGGAAAACCACATTTTTAAAAAGTTCAATATCTGCTCTTTAATTTGATACCTCAATCACAGAAAATGGTCAGGAAATAACAAAGTTCTGGTTATTTGAAATAAGGCTTGAATTTCAATAATTTCATTAAATGAAGAGGTTTTACAGGCTAGCGTTCAAACTCACTCGACACTCCGTTTTGTTTACGATCAGCCATGCATTAAGTCTTTTGTTAACTATGCGATAGCTTCTGTGGGAAACCGGTGAAAACAGTTTATTTAATGAAATTATGGAAATTCAAGCCTTATTTCAAATAACCAGAACTTTGTCATTTCTTGACCATTTTCTGTAATTAAGGTATCAAATTGAAGAGCAGATATTGAACTTTTAAGACATGTGATTTTCCTTTTGAAATTCATATACCCCCCGCCAAATGAGTTTTTTGTATCCTTCCTTCAAATTGTTTTAGCTCACTCATGCGTGAATGAGGAATAATCTAAGTAATATCAGATGAAAGAGGAGATTCTAAGCTTTACATTGGTAGGTCATTTGTCTATTTTAGTGTTACCTTACAACGAATAGCCTATAACCACGGTGGCGTATGGCAAGGTTTATATTGCCATTTACATAAAATTGAATGGGAATTCGTCAAACTTTAGACAAAAAAATATCATACAAATTCATTGATATGTTACATTATTTAGGAAAAAAATGTTCAGATGCAGATTCTCTACCACTTTCTTAACACTTTCGCATAAAATCACCGTCACTGATTATGAATACCTGTTCTGTTACTTGTACTTGCTAGTTGGCATTGATTTATAACTTGCTATGATATTAAGTCTAAAAGATAAAATTGGGACAATAAGTTTATTGGTCAATAAATGCATTCATATATTAATTGTTTTTAGGGAAATTGTATTTTATTTACTCCAATATAGTGGTTTCACATTTCTATGATCATAAACATTAAAAAAATGGGTATAATGATGATGATGATGATGGTAATGGTGGTGATGCCGCAGTGGTATACCTTGGCAGTCTGTTCCTTGGGTCATGGCATTAGGGGGCACCAACAAATATTTTGAGTCACTTAAGATATGCTAACCTAATAGAGACATTTTAAAGCAGATACGAACCAAGAGCGCCATATCGTGAAATCGAGTCCTCAACTTCTCATACCTGGCCAGTTTCCTGACCAATAATGCTAGTATAGTGTATAATATACATGTAGACCCACTTGATAACATGCTAATTAACTACGCAATATATTTATACCGCTATAATTATGTTGCCAAGTAGCAAAACAGTTACTTTTCCTCTCAAAACATTTTAGTTTCTCTATAAAAATACAATTATAGGTCAATTTATTATCTGTAGTATTAGTAGATATGTGAAAACGTATATTTAAAGACTATGTATTTATAACACACAATCAATGAGAAACCACACACAGTTCACTCCCCCATGTGTCTCACTGATCAAATAACGCGAGCGCGCTTGCAAGCTGAAAATATTTGATTTTCATACCTAAAAAAGGGACATTATTAAGCATTTTTGTAATTATGATACGTACCTGTCTCACTAAACAAAAATGCGAGCGCGAAGCTGATTATTTTGTAAATATTGACCCCAAACAGGGACATTTTAAGGAATTTTTTAAAGGAATTCATGAAGAGTATACATATCTAACCAGAGTCATCTAATGCGAGCTCCAAGTGCGTGCTGATTATTTTAGAATTACACCTAAACGCAGTCATAAAGCACTTTTTGTAGTCATTGTAATCATGAACATTATGCGTATCCCACTAATCAGATATTGCGAGCGCGAAGCGCGAGCTGAAAATTTTGATATTCAGACCAGACGAGTGACATTCTAAGGCTTGTCTGTAGGAATTCATTAAGCCCATACATACTTACTAACCAAATTATGCGAGCGCGAAGCGCGGGCTGAAATTTTTGATATTCAGACCAGAAAAAAGAAACAGGGCTGTTTTATGAATTCACGAAGAGCAGACATATCTCACCAATCCACTAATGCGAAGTTACGTAAGCACGGAATGGAAAATGCTTTATATTCAGACCTTTAAAAGAAAAAAAAAACATTGAAATGGTGAGTGATGAACACATACATGTAGGCCTACGCAATTTATGTTCCTTAAAGTTATGAAAAAATCATATGTAATATATATATATAATATAACTTCTTCCTCTTCCCCCACTACGTTTCTCTTCTCTTCTCCCTCTTTTTCTACTCCCCCCCCCCCCCCGTTTTTTTTTCTTAGACAATTGGGACACCTGCCCCGGTAGTTATGCCACTGGGTAATGGCGAAAATGTCCTTAATGCCGTTATAACAAAATGATGCTCTGGGAATGATTGTTCAAATGTTAATAAAACAAGAACAACATAGTAGAACACAGCGTAAAATTTTACCTATGGGGCATGGGGATATAATATAATATACTTTTTTTTTATCCAGGAAATGCTCCCATAATCCAAAAAGCACTTCCTGCCGGAAGAAAGATGGAGGCGTCTGCGGCGTGTGTGTGAAGGAATGAGATGGATGGATTTTCAGTTTGGCGAGAGGGGATGATTGAATAGATGTTTACAAGTAACCATGGTAACCATAACCACTGAGGAATATACAGCGGTTGGTATACAGAGGTGCAAGCGTGAAGTTTTTATCAAGTTTATTGTATTAAGATTAGTATTGGTTTCTTCATTTTGTTAATCGTCGTCTGCAGAAATGTCTTATTCAGCACTTGACCATATTCGTCATCTTCTTTTTTAGTACGACCCCCGCCATTCTTCGTCTCTTACTTTTGGATGATACCTGAAATCATATTGATATTAGTTATGTTCCATAAAATAGCCTAACAACTTTAGGAATTAAATAGAAAAATAAATGCTGACAATATGTAATTCTACTTGGCTGTTAAAAAAGCGTTCAACAAAGGACCTCTCCCTACATGCCCTATGTGAATTCTGCTTGAGAATTCAGAATAAAAGCAGGTAATTAGAAATTCCTTCTAGACAAAAATACGAATTTTCGGCTACCATTTAAGTTAAGGATACAATTCTCATGTATATTAGATTTGAAAAAATGTAAAGTTTGAGATCTTGATTAAATCATTCTTTCACGATGAGATCGCTAGCTTTCATTTTTAATCAAGTGACGTAGACATTATCAAGTAGCGATATGGGCATGCACAAAATTAATGCCGAAAAAGATAGCTCAATTAGTGTGACGTTAATTGGTTGAAGGTCTTAATTCGATGACAGGCCGACTTTATTAGTAAGTTCCTCAAAATATTGAAGTGGTTAACTTAAAAAAACCGTAATTGATCTTGACCTTTATACCCTTGGGGGAAGTGTGAACTTTCTAGTCTTACATTCTCTTTCTTTCAGTGGTTTCCTCATTTTTTTTCCTTTCTTGGTCACGTGATGACTTGCGGGCTTTTAATTGGCTTATTTGCTCAATGCCATAGATAGCTATTTGTTTGTGCATGTTGTGGTTTAAAGGTGGCTTCAGGGAAACGATAGGGTCGATCTGAGGACAACGTGATGAGATCTCGGGTGCAATTTACTAGCATTATAAAACAATCATATCTAAAGAGAGGGGGGATGGATAGGGGGGGGGGTGATGTTAAAAAACAACGACCTGAAGTCCATGATTTAAAAAATACCAAAATAGTAACTTGTAATGCCATTTATACTTTGTCAATGTACTGTAGTTCTTTAACACTTATTTGCGCATAATCATTACTGTTGAGTTAGTTTGGTTTCCATTAAATTTGACAGATTTTTTTTTTCACTTTTTTATGGACAAAATCTGTTCTGCCAAAAAGCACTAACTTTCGAGAAAAAAACACATTAGTGAAGTTATGATATACATGGATGAACAGTGTGTTAGCACTTGCCTTACCCACCCCCCCCCCCCCCCCTACACACACATACACACACTCTGGAAGGGATATTTCCGTTTCTTCCACTCTTTTGATCTGTCTATTTTTTAAACTATTTTGTAAAAGTTTTTTTTTTTACATTTGCATTTCTGTCTATCCTTCCCTCATTCTTGTTATTACATTATTTCATCCAATTCAATTCTCGCTCCTAAACCAATAACATCGGAAGTGCCTGTCTGTCTGTAGTATGTTGCACACCTGGGATAAGGAGCCAATCCCCGTAAAATGAAAACATCCTATAAACCGAACCCCAATCAAAGAAATTTAATAAAGATCCGTGTTAACATCACATCGTGACACCCTTGCTTGCAAAGTCATTAGACATTAAAACCGGTTTCATTACCGGTGATTGCTTCGGTTTTCTAACCTACTTCAAGTTGTACAGCTGCACCTTTTGCTTTATTACATCGTATCCGATTGATTTTAACAAAGAACAGATGCGGGCGGCACATCATACTTGAACAGACATCCTCCCTCATCGATTACAGTATGCTTTTAAAGCGACATGTGTGTTTGTGTGCGTGTGTGGGAGAAGGGAGGGTGGGGGTGGGGGAGTTTGTCAGAGGCTGAACATGGTGAGAAATGTTGAATGATGAGGGAAAATGTATACACTCTTCGTAGAAGACACACTAATTACTACAATGCCTCTACTCACACACATTAAATGTTGTGTTATCGTAAATTGCATGACTACTCTATCATGTCTATTAATCTTTAATTCGTGTTGCTCGTTGGAGAAATCGGTCGACGCATTTGATGTCAGGGGTGCCCACAATCCCCCACAATCGCACTGACATGTTATAAACATGATAAAGGCAAAATAAAAAGTGAGACGGTTTGGCGAAATCCTTCGTAAAAGACGGAGCTTCATGGAATATGTATTAATGAAGGGGAAGGGGTCGGGGGCTGTTTGTAATTGGCATAATGAAATCGAAACTTCAGAAGAATATAATATTATTAAGAAAATTTCGTCAAACCATCAGAAATTGTGTCTCACAGTTATGTTGACTGCTTTCATTGGAACCAAATTTAATGTCGAGATAAACATGTCCTTCGAAGAGCAATTTTGCCATGCACTCAAGCAACAAAAAGGACGTGGGTTTAAATATAAATCAACGTGAACGTATACAAAAGAAAATCGGAGAAGCTGCCAAGGAACTACTGAAATATGATCGAGAATTTACTTCTATAAAAATAGGAATTTGACTCATGCGAATGGTCTCACGCTCAGGTAGTGAATCAGAAATTTATTTAGGGGCTGTTGGCAACCAGTGAATCAGAATGCATTGTAACACATGTGAGGGTTTAAAAGCGCAATTTCATTTTAAGCGTTAATCGGTTAAAGAACAATTTTTTTTTTCTAATTTTATAAAGGGATTTGGAGGAGCGTCTGATATGTTCCCACTGCCGAACTATTCAACTTCGTTGAAATATTTTTCTTTAACCATACTCTATTTATCTCTAGTTTTACCATATCTCAACTAGATGGACTTCTGGTTTGGACGCACCAACCTTTACTTAACATGCCTATTTATTTTTACTAAAATCATGAAAATAGAAGCCCTCTGAATCATTTTCTGTATCGACCCTCGTTCCCATATACAGATCCATTTTTCCCCCGATTCTTTTTCAAAAACAAGATCTTAAAAACCGAATGCAAGCTTCTGCATGGAACTCATACATAATACAATGGGGTGGACTTCATACAAGATACATAATTTCCCCTCGTTCATGCTGTTTACCAAAAAAGAATTGTGTCCTATAGGCAACAGAGAGACCATTCGTCACCAGTTTAAGACTTCAAAACAATTTGTCTTACTTAATTAATATTTGACGAATTTGTCATAAAATCAATAAACACACCTGCCCTCTATATATTTTTTTAAAAACCTATATTTTGCCGTTTTCACTTTAATATCTTAACGTGCCACTGTCGCATAAACCAAATATAGCTGCAGGCAATCCATGTGTCATGTTAAACATATTTTAAGGACTGAAATAAAAATCTACTATAGGGTTTTCTCAACTGCAAAGAAACAGAACTCATCACAACGTGCAGCCATTTCAGTTTGACGAAGTCTGGCATATCTGCAGGTAAATATTCGGTTGTTTTGAAAACAAGCCTAGAAAGGCTTCAGGTATGACTATAAATCAGCAGTCATATTTGTTTTGTTCTGGTTTAAAATGAGTAACTGCATCGGGGACCGTTGGGCCTTCGCTTGTTTAGACCCAAGAGGGTCTTTATTTTGGATTCGCACATTGACTGGCTGAAATACTTCAATCTTGCCAATACACTTGCAGACGTGAACCTCCGAAGGTCATTTCTGTGCTGTTGATAGATGTTTTTTTTTTTTTTTTTGGAAAGACTGAGCAAACTTTTTTCTTTAGATTATAGAGTTTTTATACCATAATTTTTTTTTTTTTATGGTGCAGGATTGATATGAAAATGAGTAATCATCGCATCGCTTCGCAATCATCAACTCGTCTTTCTATGAAATATGCAATGTCATGAATAATATCAATATAGCATGCGCTATGACCATGATGCGCCTTTACTGATGATGGCAGAAAGGGGGTTTGTGAACAAAATCCACCTCTAAATAATGGGTTTTTTTTCTTCAAATTATTATCCCATTTTTTAAAATATGAACTCTAGTTCTAGATTTATAGCCTTAAATAGTTATAAATGCGCATGGATTTAGTGGAATCAGGTCCTTGAAATGTATAAGAAACTGCATCGTGGTAAGTGTCAAACATAGTTAAAGGTCAAGTCCAGCCCAGAAAATTGTTGATTTGAATCGATAAAGAAAAACCAAACAAACATAACGCTGCAAATTTCATCGAAATCGGATGTGAAATAAGAAAGTTATGACATTTTTAAGTTTCGCTTATATTTCACAAAACAGTTAAATGCACAACTCAGCAATATGCAAATGAGAGAGTCGACGATGTCCATCACTCACTATTTCTTTTGTTTTTTATTGTTTGAATTATACAATATTTCAATTTTTACAGATTTGACAATAAGGACCCACTTAACTTAACCATAAACTGTTGAAATAATGGTAATTCTACATGTTCAGGGAGAAATAAAACTTTGTTTCACTTGACAAGGAGAAGAAAATAAGAATATTTCATATTTCATATAATAAAATACAAAAGAAATAGTGAGTGGGTGACGTCATCAGTCTGCAAATTTGCATACCGACCAGCATGTGCATATAACTGTTTTGTGAAATTAAGCGAAACTTTGAAATGTCATAACTTTCTTATTTTACATCCGATTTTGATGAAATTTTCAGTGTTTTGCTTGTTGGATTTTTCTCCTTTTTTCAAATCAACTTTTTGTTGGGGTGGACTTGTCCTTTAATAATGCGCCTTTTATTATGTTAAACCTAACTTTTCTGACGTCTTTTTACCACGACAGGGAGTTTGGTTAACAATATTTGCGGACGTGTTAAAACAAAAGAATTTTAGAGCTCACACGATTTTGAAACTAAAATGAATAAACATATACAGTATTTCAAACCGTGTCGTATGCAATATAGCGTTTTCTGTTGCTGTAATACGGTAAGATTGTTAATATTATGTTAAACTGATTATGTGCAATACTGGTATAGATTAACTCCTTTAACATGATTGATTAACAATATACAGTACATGATTTTGTTAAATAGAAATGCCCCATTTAAAAAAAAAGAGATAAATAGGAATAAAGAGGTGGCTTCTTCTTAATGAAGTCACTATCAAGACTAATTTTATATAACCCTGTTCTTATCTACTTTCTTAAACCAGTTTGATGGAAACCCTTTTAAATGGAAACACTCGGAGTGATCTTGGAAGTGATCTTAAAGGTCAAGTCCACCCAAGAAAAATGTTGATTTGAATAAATAGAGAAAAATCAAACTAGCAAAACGCTGAAAATTTCATCGAAATCGGATGTAAAATAAGAAAGTTATGACATTTTAAAGCTATACTTATTTTTTCACAAAACAGTGATATGCACAACTCAGATGAGACAGTCGATGATGTCCCTCACTCACTATTTGTTTTGTTTTTTATTGTTTGAATTATACTATATTTTTCATAGATTTATAGATTTGATAATAAGGACCAACTTGGCTGAATCATATAGTATTAAACAATGCTCATTCCACATGTTCAGAGAAGAATTAATCGTTGTTTCACTTGACGTTGAAGAGAAAAATAGAATATTCCCTATTTCATATAATAAAATACAAAAAAATAGTGAGTGGATGACGTCATCTGTCTCCTCATTTGCATACCCACCATGATATGCATATAACCGTTTTGTGAAATTAAGCAAAACTTTAAAATGTCATAACTTTCCTATTTTACATCCGATTTTGATGAAATTTTCAGTGTTATGCTTGTTGGATTTATCTCTTTTTATTCAAATCAACTTTTTGTTGGGGTGGACTTGTCCTTTAAGTGGTCTTCAAATAAAGGAAGACATGTTGTTTACACATTATTGTCAACTATTCCCTCCAACGGCTCTCCCGTTATTTAATATTACTAAATGATGATAGTGTCAAATCATAGTCTATATTGGAAAACTGGGATGGGGCTGAGGAAAAGTGAGAGAGAGAGAGAGAGAGGTGGGGGATGGGCAAATCGAAACTGGAGCATTTATAATGCGTAGATTCGGTCCGTGATCCGGTTAATCTATTACCCCCACCTCCCATTAAGGGACAAGTCCACCCCAACAAAAAGTTGATTTGAATAAAAAGAGAAAAATCCGACAAGCATAACACTGAAAATGTCATCAAAACCTGATGTAAAATGAAAAAGTTATGCCATTTTATACGCACATCCTGGTCGGTATGCAAATAAGGAGACTGATGACGTCATCCACTCACTATTTCTTTTGTATTCTATTACATGCAATATGAAATATTCTAATTTTCTCCTCATTGTCAAGTGAAACAACGCGTGATTCCTCCATGAACAGTTGGACCTAGCATTGCTTAAAACTATATGATTCAGTCGAGTTGGTCCCTATTGTCAAATCTGTAAAAAATGAAATATTGTATAATTCAAACAATAAAATACAAAAGAAATAGTGAGTGATTGACATCATTGACCATCGCATTTGCATGTCACTGAGTTGTGGATATCACTGTTTTGTGAAAAATAAGTGAAACTTTAAGATGTCATAACTTTCTTATTTTTCATCCGAATTTGATGAAATTTTCAGCGTTATGCCTGCTATATAGTTTGATTTTTCTCTATGTATTCAAATCAACATTTTTCTGGGGTGGACTTGACCTTTAATTAATAGAGTAACGTACCCGTCCATGAAATGGATGACAAGCAGATAATGTGACAGATAATGAAAGAGATAAATAGATAAAAAAAATAATTAATTTACCGAAACATTGCCGAGGGGGGGGGGGAGTAGATGCATCTGTATTAAAAACGAAATTTTAAATACTTCAATGTTGAAAACGAAATTTCATTTTTTTAGAAAAGAGTATACGTCCGGTAGAAAAAAAAAAGTTTTACGGCACTGCAATCATTTAAGACGTGACTGTTGGATGATACCCAAGCTTTTAAAAGCGTTAATTCGACGAGGTGTTAAAATAAGTGCATATCGTTTTATTTTGTAGTTATTATATTTGTGTACAAAACTAAGGTAAATTGTATATTCTAAAACAAGAGAAAGTATTGAATAACATTTCAGGATACATGCAGGAAAGCATGAGTAGATATACACAGTAAAAACGCTGTTTAAGATTTTATACAACGCTGTTTACAATATGAACATTAACAGTAGTTGTTTAACAGTTTAAACAATCGTGTTTAATTTATTGAAGATTAGATATTGAAAATTAAACTTTGTTGTTTAGATTCTAAACACTTGTTTAAAGTGTTTAAACAGTTGCTGTAAGGTTCATATAGTAAACAGCGTTGTATAAAAAATTTAAACAGCGTTTTTACTGTATAGGTTGCGTGCTGTGAATATCTAACTGTACGTCATTACAAGAAATATGTAATATTGGTAATGTACGCGTCTATAGCCCTTGACGTAATTTGACATTTCATTACTGGTATTATTCTGGCACATCACAATTAGCGTTGACGTTATGAGCCATCTCTGTGAAAGGTCCACGTACCATGCAAGCATTTAGGCTCGGTTTTTAATTCAGGAAATTAGATTCAGTTTTAAATCATAAATTCCGGATGAATAAAAAGGTCACTGAGGTTTCGCATGCAAATCATGGAATTTTGGAATAAAATTGAAACAGAAAAGTTAATTTCTTAATCTCAATCGATTCAAATTCAAATATGATATGTCATTTGAATTAATTTATTTATATATGAGGAAGTAATGATAAAGTGGGGGGGGGGGGGGTTCAAAAAGGAAAAAGAGAAGGAAGCAAGATTTTATTTATAGGGGAGGGGTTGGATTCGTGGGGATGGTTATTTTGGGTTAAACATTGTTTTCAGAGTGGTTTGAATTTGGAGAAGCTGCTTTGAAATTATGTTTACAGTAATCTTGTTTACCATTATGTCAAAACCCCGTGTTTTGATGAATACATTCAAAATAATTATAAGATTGAATACCGGTCAACAAACTCCTTCATAACAAAGCGACTAACCCTCAAATATGTAGGGAATTTTACATCTGACTGATTATCTACATACATGATTTTCCGCTAACCTGACCAGACACTCATATTGATGGTATTTGTAATGAAACCGACTAAAGCCGGGTTTTTTTTTCCGGCATGACTCATACGTTATTCACACCATCTTTACCCCCCCCCCCCGGTTTACCCCCTTACATTTCTTACGACTTGTTTTTATTCCATTGCGATGTATGCCTTCTTGATTGAAAACGATAATTTTTTTATATTTCGCCTGTGGTTGTTTGAACTACTTCATGAATACGAATGAAACCGCCATTGTAATTCGGATTGTCATCGAACTTTTGACAGGGAGAGAATGGGTGACCGCAGTCGGATTATGGAGTCGAAAGGGAAGAGTGCTCCCATTGTCCCTATTGAACATGGATAATAATTCATTTTGGTGTAATGAACAAAAGGTACTTACATATCCGACTGATTTTATGGTTTGAATATTTGTTTTGTGTCCTCATCCTATTGGAAATTTGCTGTCAATTACGCCGTTCATTTTTTTTGCGAGTGTGTTTTTTTTTTGGTCGAAATATCTTCTTTATCCTTTGCAAAAATGTTTTGGTTTAGAGGTTGTTGGCATTGTTTAGAGTATTATTTGTTGATATATTCGACATAATAGGAATATTATGTCATTGGAATGTCGATCAACGAGAAGTGGTCTATTAAAATAGCATTGTTCATTTTAAATTTATACAATTTGTTGTCTATCATTTTGCACGGCATGTAAACAAGAAGAATTTCCATTTATGGACATAAATGAATACTTATTATTAACCCTTTGCGCGCTGGTGTTTCAATCTTGCACATTCGTACAATTAGATTCAACGATCGTAATAATTACTTTCTCTCCTACCTTCAAATTAGAGAAGCTGATATGAAGGTAATAATTCTTGGATAACATATGTATCAATCAGTGGCGTAACTATGGGGGGGGGCACGTGCCCCCCCCCCCCCCAAAAAAAAAAAAAAAAAAAAAAAAAAAACAGGGAAAAGGAGGAAAAGAGGGAGAAAGGAAGAGAAACGTAGTGTGAAAGAAGAAATTATTCTTCATTGTAATGTTATATAATATTATGTTATAATTATGTTATGTTATATTACATAAGAAACGTTTTTTTTTCATATCCTTATGAAACATAATTTGCTCAGGGCCTATGTCTTTATTGTTCCTGGTGCTCGCATTGTCTGTTTGACGAGATATATTATCCTGTTGTACTAAAACTTCCCGTTTTCAAGTCAATATACACCAAATATATTTCCTCGCACTTGTTATTGTTATGTTATTGTTGTTTTATGTAGTGACATATGCTTCTTTTTCATGACTACTTAAAGTGATTGCCCCATTTTATGGTCTTAATATGAAACATTTTCTGTCCGTGCTTACGTTCGCATTAGTGGATTAGTGAAATATGTCTGCTCCTCATGAATTCCTAAAATCAGTCCTTAAAATTTCCCTTTTTCTGATCTAAATATCAAAAAATTTCAGCTCGCGCTCCGCGCTCGCATCATTTGGTTAGTGAATTCCTAAAAACAAGCCTTAGAAAGCCCCTCTACAGGTCTGAATTTCCTAAATTTTCAGCTCGCGCTTCGCGCTCGCATTATTCGATCAGTGAGATACATATCCGTTACAATGGTACTGTCCTTAAAATGCCTCTATTAGGTCAGTATACTTCGCGCGCTCAATAAGTGACTCAAAGTTCTTGCTGGTGCCCCCCCCCCCATGCCGTGACCCACGGTACGCCACTGGTATCAATGATGCAGTATGGAAATCTTTAATTTAAGAAAATCACATGGAAACAATTGTCATTATTAAAAATCTTGCTTGGTACATAGCTGAAAAAGACACATAATTACAGATGGCCTATGTTTGATATGGGACACATTGCAGAAAGAGACCAAACGAATGCACATAATAAAACAAAGCAATAATAACTGCATTGCAGATAATGATTTGAATCACAGGAATATAATGTAAACTCTAAATTCCAAGGATTTAAAATAAATCCAGATTCGGATGTGAATAGTGATCAGTCGAATATTAGAATTAGATTTAAACCTTGTTGATTGAAATATAAATCTAAAGGATTTGAATTTAGATCGTTTGAGATTTAAAAGTTGATCCTTAAGATTTAAAATTAATTCAAAATTCAACTGGTCACTATTCACAGCCGATCTGGATTTATTTTAAATTCTTCGAATTTAGAGTGTACTGTATACATGTAAAGGAAATGGAGGGTGGGGGTGAGGGGGGGGGGGGGTAAAAGGGATGTTTCCTCCTGTCCCGGTGTTCCATAACATACATGTTCCCCTCACTTCATATGTTTCATTAGAATGCAACTAATTTATACTATTATTTTTCAATATTATATTCATTGATTGTTGTTATCTTAAATATTTTTGGGGTCGATATGTCGACCTCGGTTACCAAGAGAATATAGCGCTTTGCAATGTTGCCCTGTGTGTGAGGCAGATAATGATAATAACAATAATGATAATGGTGTATTTACCCAGGATAGCCACTTCAGTTCTGAAAACTGTTCTCCCGGCAGGCCCTGCTAATATTATTACTACCCCGGCTTTAGCTTTTCTACCTATACAGTGCGTCTCAAAAAAAACTATACACTTTTGAAATGGCTGCCAAACAAAAAATATATCACTTTGGGGGAAAATATCTATATATTTAGAAAGCCAATAACGTAAACTTTCAAATGACACCAAAAAGTTGGAAAACTATTCATGCTTGAGTGAGCACTACCCACTTAAACAAAGGGTATGAAAATTAGGGTGGGCAGGAATTAGCCTTCCAATTTCTTTCAGTTTTTGAGAGGCGAGTCCCTTGGAACTTGCAAAGTTGAGGGTGTTGTGATAAATTAATGATCAATTTAAATTGTTAGAGCAAATTTCACGAATTACTAAATTGAAATTTCATGCATGAGTGAGTGTCAATTGTAATCTTTAGTGCAGCATTTTAACTTTTTATCATGTGGATCTCAGCAGTGTGTAAGGAGAATAGAGGTGAGATAGGACTTAAGTGGGTGAAGTAAGCTGATGGAAAAGGTCAACAAAATGTTAAGCCTCCCTCAGATCGAGACTGAATGCTATTATGTGTACGCATAAAGTCCAGAGCGGACTGTCAATTTGATAAATTTTGAGAATTCGGTCATCAACTTTTACCATTCAATCAATAATTTGTTAGTAAATCAACTCAATCAATGTGATTAATTAAAAATTCAGCTTTTTCAATGAATTCATAAATCATCATCATTAGTCAATTTCTTAGAATTATTCAATGGAAAAAAAAAAGACCCATCAACTATCAGTCACTTGGCATTTAAGTTTTGAATACCATGATCCAGGAGAAAGAAAGAAAGAGGGGGTGAAGGGGAGGGAATTCGTAAGAGAACACAAAGAAGAAGAATGCCCCTTTTAACTGTTTAACCCAGTCTTACCCTAGCTGACCCCCTTGCATGCGACAGGTACCATCACATTACTCTGATTCTCACAAGCACATTGCTAAGATCCACATAATAAACTTAAAATGCTACACTAAAATTACAATTTCTGTTTACTCATGCACTGCATTTCAATTTAGTAACTCATGAAATTAGCCTATAAGAAACCAAAACTGATCTCAATTCATCAATAATTAAGCATGACACCTTTAACTTTGCAAGTTCCAAAGGACACACCTGTAAACAAAATTGGAAGGCTAATTCCTGCTCACCCTAGCAAAGGTTAGTCTCTCAGGATGGGAGGAAGGGGTAGAGAGAGAGAGAGACGGGGGTGGCTAAGTGTTCTGTTGACCCTTATCCCATCAACGTACTTCCCCCACCTAAGTCCTATCTCACCCCTATTCTCCTTACTTCTTCACTGCTGAGATCCACATGATAAAAAGTTAAAATGCTGCACTAAAGATTACAATTGACACTCACTCATGCATTAAAATGTCAATTTAGTAATTCGTGAAATTTGCTCTAACAATTTAAATTGATCATTAATTTATCACAACACCCTCAACTTTGCAAGTTCCAAGGGACTCGCCTCACAAAAACTGAAAGAAATTGGAAGGCTAATTCCTGCCCACCCTAATTTTCATACCCTTTGTTTAAGTGGGTAGTGCTCACTCAAGCATGAATAGTTTTCCAACTTTTTGGTGTCATTTAAAAGTTTACGTTATTGGCTTTCCATATATATAGGTATTTTTCCCCAAAGTGACATATTTTTTGTTTGGCAGCCATTTCAAAAGTGTATAGTTTTTTTTAGACGCACTGTATAGGCGCTCAAGCATTCGAGAAATTTATTCCTTTTCACATTCACATAACCTGGGTTGAGTGCAGAACAGTGTGGGTAAATTTCATGCTGAAGCAAAACACGCCATGGCTATAGGAATCGAACCCACGTCCCTCAGACTGAATGGCGAGAGTCATAACAACTAGACCTCGACGCCCCCAAGACATTCTGAGAAAAAAAAACATAATAAAACGGTATCAATTTTTGCTTATATTATATTTAAGTATCTAAACGTGAATTAATATTCAATGCGATCACATTATTCAAATAATAAACACTCCCATAACTTGAGTAAATCATAACCACCCTCCTGATAATTCAACTTCAAGAAAAATTGACAAGAGATGGATTAGATCTGAAAGAGCATGTGCGTCACGGTTACAATTCACCCCTTTCCTCCATTGATATAATATAATCGGTCATAATTCATTCACTCTGGGTCCTTCAAATTCAATTTATTTGTCTTTCTTTTGGGGGTATTATTTCTTGCCCCTTCCTGGAGCCCCTGTGACAGCTTCATCATCGAATAGCATATGAAGATGATTATCATGTGCATCATCGCATCTGTAGGAATTTCTTATTTAGAGCGGTTCTCGAAACATTGGTTAAGCATGAGCCAATGAGGGCGCCTTGCCCCTTCAAATTTGTATTTATACTAAAGTGACCTGACATGTCTTCAATATAACAATAAACATTCTGCCACCTCCTACATTCTGATGTCAAACCTGCTAATCTACATGTAATCTTACTTGTATAACTACTATTAAGCACAATCAGGGGCCGATCCAGGATCTTTCCAGACGGGGGGGGGGGGGGTGGCATGGGGGGAGGGGGGCTTTTGCCTTTTGGGTTCAGAAAAAGCTGACAAGAAGAATGAAAAAGGTCTCCACTTGCATATGCCCGACATTTTCCACTACAAATAGTTTCTTTAATGGCTCTCAAGATATGGGGGTGTGTGCATGTGTTTGGAGGCCGGATGTGCCCCCTCCCCCTGGCACCGCCACGAAGCATGACCATGATCCCCATGATCACACTGAAACAACGCTACTCTATATTCTATAGATTTGACATTAATATACAAAGTAGCACTAGAACAAAGAAAGGAAATTAGTCTCTCTTTGTTTGGCTAACTTGGGTTTTACTCAAATTACGTGATAAAACGCTGAAAAAGGGAAAGTCTACCCGAAACCAAAGGTGTTTTTTCAAATGACATGCATTATGTACATTGTGTCCACACGACCGAGTTGGATAAAATATCTGAATACTGAGAAATCGTCTAATTTATTTTAAAGTAGGGACAAACGTATTATTTATATATAAAAAAAAAGCATGCGAAACAGGATACGGGGGGGGGGGGGTGGGTGTAGCACGTACCCTAAACATTTTGCCACTTTTTAAAAATTAAAATTTACCCTATTTTGTGCCCCCTCTTGTGTCTTTCTTTTGGACATTGAGAATGAAAATAAGCATTTGTATTTACTTTTGTCTGCCCCCCCCCCTTCCTGAAAAAAAAATGTATGTGTCCCCCGCCTCGCCATTTATGAAATCCTGGATCCACCATGCTAATAATCCATCTCTGTGTTCCTGAAATTACAATCGATAGGATGATATCCAAGTCATTTTAGGTCATTAATACCATAAAATGCTGAATAACACTATTTTATGTTTGGTTCTGCACTGTTTTGTTCTGGAACTTTACTATGTTTAATCCAACTAATTCAACCTTAATTTGTTGGACAGAACTCCTCATTCAAGCATGTCTGATTGGTCGTTGATTTTCGATCAAGGTTCTGCCCTAGGTTCTGCATGTACTCACATATTCTTCTGATTTTCATTTCCCGTCGATTTGGAATGGTGATGAACTCTGCCTGCAAGGAAATTGAATTTATGATCATGATCATGGAGACAAAGCGCTGTTCGACATGATCCAAGTTGTTTTTTGAAAGACGTATAGCGTATAAACATCATCAATAAATAATATACATACACGTGTGAAAACGCGAATAAAGTATATTGATAAAATCATGTTTAAATGGTACTAATCTTACAGAAAATAGAAATGAAAGAAAGAAATTAATTCAATATTTTGTAAATTTATTTGTGGGAATTCGCAATAACATAATTCGTAATTCATATAATATCATAATTGATTTCTTTTCATTTTCGTGGTGTACTTTTTCACGTCTTTAACTCAACTCGCGATGACTCACCCATAAATTTGTGGCTTATTTAGATGAGTAAATTGAATATATATTAAAAAAAACACTCAGTAAAAGGAAAAATGGACAGCGTCTTTGTGTTTCAAATAGGGAGAATTATCATAAAAGGGAATCTTAAATAAATAAATAAATAAATGATCAACACACCTAAAATGTTGGGCAACATATATACTGTCCACTGTGTTGGGTAATGTATGTTGGTAAAAATATATATTCTGGGCAATTATTATCCAATTGAGCAAATTTAATACCCAATTATTAATTTTTATTCATTCATTTATTCATTTACTTCATTCATTCATTTATTCATATGCATTTATTCCGTTTATATATAAAAAATAACATTTACAAAACATATTGGAATATACAAGAAATAGAAATAATTTATAAAACAAGGAGACAGCTTAGAAGGCAGAGAGGCCTTATTGGTGCTACCACCAATAGAACAAAATATACATTATACACAAAAAAGCCTGTAATATTAAAAATGAATAAGTATTGTAGTTGTCAATTAAATATGATTTTAGTCTCCTTTTGAAAAAGGAAAGGGAAGGGCTATCTTTTATATATAAAGGACGGTTATTCCAAACATGCCAAATGATTATACCTTTGAACAAATTAAGATTTTTTTAGCAACATAAGTTCTCGTCAATGGTAAGTGAAAATGAGAGGAACTGCGTGTATTATATGAATGGAAATCGTCATTAAAAATATTATCAGAAGACTTGGTGGAACAATGACGTAGATATAACAATAGGGGTGTTATCTAATAAAACATTAATTATGTCATGGTAATAATCATATAAGGCGTTTTATTCATGTTCAAAATAAGCTTATTAGCAATCAACCAAGAGTTTAATTTCATGAGCTCATTATTGAAAGTAAGAATAAGATTGTCTATATTATCATATGAAATAAAAACACTAGTATCGTCTGCAAAAAAATAAATTGCAATTTGTTAGAAGCTTGACATATATCATTAATGTAAATAAGAAATAATAGGGGACCAAGAATTGAACCTTGTGGTCAGTGGCGTACCGTGGATCACGGCATTGGGGGGCACCATCAGCAAAACAATTGAGTCACTTAGAGAGCGCGCGAAGCGCGCTCAGTTGCCAGATATACTGACATAATAGATACATTTTAAGGACAGTGCCATTAAACGGATATGTATCTCACTTATCACATAATGCGAGCGCGAAGCGCAATCTTAATTTTTTTTGAAATTCAAAACTAAAAAAGGACATTATAAGCAAATTTTTGTAATCATAATACATATACCTGTCTCGATAAACAAACAATGCGAATGCGAAGCGCGAGCTGAAAGTTTTGTATATATTGACCCAAAACAGGGACATTTTAAGGACTATATTTTAGGAAACCATTAAGAGTATACATATCTCATCATAGTCATCTAATGCGAGTGCCAAGCGCTTGCTGATTTTGTTAGAATAATATACATCTAAACACATAAAGCACTTGTAGTCATTGTAATCATGATTAACATACGCATCTCACTAATCAAATATTGCGAGCGCGAAGCGCGAGCTGAAAATTTAGGAAATTCAGACTTAAAGAGGGGCATTCTAAGGCCTGCTTGTAGGAATTCACGAAGACCATGCGTATTTCACTAATCAAATGATGCGAGCGCAAAGCGCAAGCTGGAAATTTTTGATATTCAGATCAGAAAAAGGGACATTTTAAGGACTGATTTTAGGAATTCATGAAGAACAGACATATCTCACCAATCCACGAATACGAACATAAGCACGGACAGGAAATGGTTTATATTAAGACGTTAAAATGGGGCAATCGCTTTATAAAGTAGTCATGAAAAAGAAGCATATGTCACTACTAACATTAAACAATAACATTAAACATTAACAATAACATGAAGCGCGAGGAAATATATTTGGTGTTTGACTTGAAAACGGGAGGTTTTAGTACAGAGGATTACATATCTTGTGAAACAGACAATGCGAGCACCAGGAACAATGAAAACATAGGCCCTGCGCAAATTATGTTTCATAAAGTTGTGATTTTTTTACTGTAATATAACATAACATAATTATAATATAATATTACATTATAATTAACAATAATTTTTCTTTCCCCACTATTTTTCTCTCCCTTTCCTTCTCTTTTTCTCCTTTTCTCCGGTTTTTTTTTTGGCTAGCCGATTGGGGGGGCACATGCCCCCCCCATGCCCCCCCCCCCCCCGTAGTTACGCCACTGCTTGTGGTATTCCACATGTTGTAATATTAGAAACTGATACTTGATTATTGACAATAACATATTGATTTCTATTAGTGAGACAACTTTCAAATAAATCTGATATTACCCAATTTGGGCAGATTTTCACCAATAATTGTGTGGACAGTATGTTGCCTAGGGTTGATTAAAAGTTGGGCATTTTTTGCCCAACTATTCTAAGAGTGAATAGAAAAATCTAACTAATGTTTGAGAATGTGGATATTTAAAACCAAATATTTGTTTTCATGATGAAGCGGAGAATAAAAAATTGATTTACATCACAGTATCTCATTCGCATTCATGTCGATAATGTAAGATCCCCCACATAGAAATCTTGTGTTTAAATGTACATAATTATTTCTAAATATTTCTTTGATTGTTTTTCGTCAAAATTTTCAATAAAATTCTCCAATCATTTTGTGATTTAGATAAAGGGTGGCTTAAATATTCGACGACCAATCACACACTTTTGTTATTCATGTCTGGTGGAATGAGATGTTATCGGATGAAGTGTTGGAAAATATCTTTTCTTCATACAATTCTAAATTACGTCTAAGTTTAGGAATGTCTTGGTATTAGTAAAAGACACATTTTGTGATATTTGTTGTCATAGCAACGCCAACGTAATCCGAAGACAACATGGTATAAAATGCAGGTGTTTTGCACATTCCAGAATCAAACCAAAATCCCCTCGAATTCCAACAATACCATGAATACGGAGGACGTTGACAGCATAAATCCTATCTTTTTTTTTTCAAATGTATTCTGGGTCGGATAGAATTTTGCTGCTAAATATAGAATAAAATTTCCAAAGAATAAAACGAACCATAACTATTGTACCTTTGTATGGAAAATTGTGTGGGTAGTTTTCGCGTATCATGACCCGACAATGACATATTTTCATTTCAACATATTGGAATAAGTCCGATTGTTTAAGTTACGAATAACCCTTCAAACTTGTTGTGAAATATGTCATGTGAGATCGCGAAATCATCATAATTAAAATATTATGTGCTTCTGGAATGAATAAATTAAGACAGTTAATGAGAAACGATAAGAACAATATATCACACACACAAAATCACCATCCAAAGCAAGAACATAATTTTCATTGTCATTATACATTGCAAAATTATGCTTTTGAAATTAAGGAACATTAGAATAATAAAATACGATCATAAATCATAATGATGACTAAAAAGGCACATGACTGTATACATAGCAAATATAGAAGAGATGCAGAAAAGGAGGGTTGGGCATAATATTATTGAGACGGAAAGAGGGAAAGAAAGTGAAGAAAGTTGGGCTGTGGTTAAAAGACGCAAATAAAAGAGAGATGGGTGGGCGAGAGTGACAATGGAAGTTCTTGAGCAAGACACTGGAGCGCTTCGTGATGAACCAGTTGAGTTTCTACATCACAGATAATTCTCTCCATGATACATTCCAGTCTGCCTATCGTACCAATCATAGTGTTGAGACAGCAATCCTCAGAGTCCAGAATGATCTACTTTCCGGCATGGATCAAAAGAAGATATCGCTTCTATTCCTACTGGACCTTTCAGCAGCATTCGATACTGTCGACCATGATATTCTTCTCCATCGACTTAGTGACAGGAAGGACGAGCTATGTTTCCGTCGACGGTGCCAGATCCGACTCATCAACGCTGAAGAATGGCGTTACTACAGGCTCTGTCCTCGGCCCGCAGTTGTTCTGCATGTACACTTCGCCCATATCTCACATTATCAAGAGGCATGGACTCCAGTACCATCGATATGCAGATGATACACAGATTTACTGTACCGTCAACTCATCTCAAACTGAGGTCAATTTAGGACTTAAACGCATTGAATCCTGTGTAGCTGACCTCCAGGAATGGCTGTCTAATAACTATCTCAAGATGAATGAGGACAAGACGGAATTCCTTGTTGTGGGATCTCGTCAACAACGAGCCAAAGTTACAATAAACCATCTAAGAATTGGCAACTCTTTAATCAAGCCTTCTGATCAAGTGAGAAACCTTGGAGTGGTGTTTGATTCCTCAGTTACAATGGAGCAGCATGTCACAGGCACTTCCAAGGCTGCCTGTATATATATCCTTAATCTTGGAAGGATCTGCAAGCATTTAACTAAGAAAGTTGCTGAACTCCTTGTTCATGCCTTTGTAACAACCCGACTGGACATTTGCAACTTGATTTTGACTGGTTTGACTCAACATCAACTGCACAGCTAGACTTCAGCGTCTGCAGAACATGGCCGCACGTCTTGTGTCCCTTCAGAGAAAGAGAGTCCACATTACTCCAATTCTGCGTGACCTACATTGGCTTCCTGTCAACCAGAGAATAGCCTATAAACTTGGGGTCCTTGTATTTAAAGCGCTTAACGATAAATCTCCACCCTACATATCAGAGCTCTTATCTCAGCATAGACCAACAAGCAGTCTCAGATCAGCAGATCAAGCATTGCTGACGGAATCTCTCAGCCACACAACCTGGGGTGACAGAGCCTATACATCTCTGGACCAAAGCTGTGGAATAGCCTTCCCCAATTTATCAGGAGAGCAGAGACCCAATCAACTTCTGAGTCTTACCTGAAGACCTTTCTGTTCCCCACTCCAACATTATCGCAAGAATTACTCAATTGTAGCATTTACCAGGACAGTACTTGAACTGAATGATGATCCTAAGCACTCCGGTTTGAAGACATTGAAATTTGTGAGATATTTCCTTTTTTTGAGCAAGCGCCATGAGCGCCCAGCTGAGGCGGATACCGGAGCTTTACAAGAACCCATCATCATCATCATCATCATCATCAATGGAAGTAGACCAGAGGGGGATGGGGGGAGGGGGTCGCGGAGAGGAAGGGGGGGGGCTAGAGGATATAAGACATATTGCACAAGAGCAATTATTCAGAAATAAGACTGCACTGATTCATTAAGATAGTGATAAGAAAGAGAAAATGTAATAGACTAAGAATGACAAAGTAATGTAGAGAATAATGAGGATAACTATCCTTAAAAATGAAAATGAAAATATTTATCAAATCATATGAGAGGAGGTTGGACTATTCGAACAAAACGTGACCATTAATTGCGCCCTCATGCATTTGGGAAGTCTATAAATTAACTGGGAAGGGGCTATTTTGAATTGTTCGTTTGTTATGGTGTTTCTAGTCCTTTTTTGAAGGGAGACAGAATCTGCAATTTGGGTGGGTTGTTATAATGTTGGAAATTGTTACGTCAAGACTTTTCATTCCGTATTTAATCCAGACCTCATTTCGAGAGCACGCCTATAAACCATCTCCAATCCCGAATGATACCAGTGCCCCACCCCCTCCCCGTCTGCATAAGAAGATAAAAGAGGTACATGTCTCAATTTCAACGTTTTTTCTCTGCATGCAAGTAAACATATGTTATGTATTAAACAGAGCTGCTTGAAAAAAAACGTAAGTGGAAAATGTTATTTAAGAAAAATGGGTCAACCTTTTCAATTTAACTGGGTTATGACAACATAGTTCGTGTGAAATGTGTTTCATTTCGTTCGGTGGATGAATATTCATTGTAATCAGATATTTAGAGACATGAGAGATAACCCATTTTTACATTCCGGGACTTTACAATAACTTATACATTATTCCCTATTTCATTACTCTTTTGTACAGTTGTCCCAATAAGACAGAAATGTATTTAAGTAAAACATGAAAAGGAGCATATAAGTGTATTGCTTGGACGTTTTGTGTGGAATTTGTTTTAAAAGTATTTGCAGCAAAAGCGATGTTTTTCAAAGCGGTTATCAGTCAAGTTCCAAGACACTCATATTTGCTACACCGAAAGCAACTATCAATAGTGACCCAGATTGCTTCATCATTAGTGATATAATAGGTTTGTTGAAGTTGTTATTAAAGTGTAATGTTGACACTTGCCATTCTAAATCAATGAACCATCGCGGTAGTTGCAATATTTAATTGTTGTTTCACTTTTTTGATTCTGAAATGTTCATTGGCTCACCTAAAAAAAATAAAGGACGAAATTCCAAATCACATTTTTTTGGTAGATACTAACTTTAAAAAAAGCAACAGAATGCTGAAAATCTAATCAAAATCGGATGTAAAAAAGGAAAAAAATCATGACATTTTAATATTTCGCTTATTCCAAAATGATCAGATGATCAAGAATTAAAATTTTCCATCCTGGTCGGGATGCAAATGAATGGAACCCATGACGTCAACCAAATATTTATTTCGTATTCTATGGAAATGAATATAATGTGAAAATAAGATTGGATCCTCCCTGAAAATGTGAATTTGCCATTGTCTAAAATATTGTGATTAATAACGAATGATAAGGGTTTACTTATAAAAACGTCAAATCTGCAAAAAATGAAATATTCTGCAATGCAAATAAAATAAAAAAGTTGTGAGTGATTGACATAAATTCTTCGTCTCTCTCATTTGCATATCACCCGTGTTGTGCACAACCATAACTGTTTGGGAAAATAAGCGAAATTTTCAATACAATAATTATTTTATTTTCCATGAATTTTAAGCATAACATTTGTTTTATTTTTCTCAATTTAAATGGAATAAATATTTTATTGTGATGAACTTGATAAGAGTTTGGGGAGGGGGAGGGGGGAGGGGTACGTGTCTTTGTCGAAATTTTGGCATTCATGACTTCTTTTCCCCAATCAAAATGTGGCAAGCATTAAAGGGGAAGTTCACCCTGACGAAAAGTTCATTGTAAAAATTGCAGAACATGATAAAAATATTGGTAATGGTTTGAGGAAAATCCATTGAATACTAAGAAAGTTATTATAATTTTAAATAATTTGATTTGTGACGTCATAAACGAGCAGCTGCCCCAAATGCATACAGTAAATCTGTTCTATTATGGTTCGTGATGGGTATTATTTTCTTTTTAGGATTTTTGTATTGATATACTCAAGGTAACTGTAAACCATTTTTAATTTTCTGAGAAAATGACATTTCATTGATTTTTTTTTACCATACGATATGTAAGAAAGCTGCTCGCATATGACGTCACAAATCAAATAATTATGATTATAATAAATTAAAAAAAATATATTTTATGCCTTTCTCAAACCTTCGCCAGTATATTTTTATTATTTTTTCTGTTATTTATTCTACAATAAACTTTTTGTCAGGGTAAATTTCCCTGAAAGTAATATACCTGAACTGCCTGATTGAACGACTTTTTTCTCAACATGTTTTGAGGGAATTCAGGTCAAAGTACGTAGTGTAGGGGTTGATATTTTTTAAGGAAAGTTTACTGGGTATAGCACTGCATTTAACATGTTTAAGAATTCGTTTCGGGTTGGATGGTTGTTACGAATTGATTCGTTAAAAATGCTTTACTCAGTGGCAATCAAAATGTCTATAAATATTTCCAGATTCTGTCAAAGAACGATAGAGGGCATACGACTTTAATTGAACGACAAGACACTTTGAGGTACTTTTCAGTCTTACAAGTTGTTGTAGAGAATATTTTAGCCTGGCCGTGGCATACTGTATGTAGCTGTCTGTAGCGTCTAATTGAGTAAATGGCACAATTCATGGAGTAGATATAATCATAAAAAATAACATATGTGAAATGACATATAATGGAAAATGACATATTTGGAAATTAATGAAAAAATTATTTACACTGGTAGACGAGACACTTAACTGTTAGCATGTGGGAATATAATTTATATCAAAAATTACATTCAATGAAAATCTGTTTAGTTCTTCATAGAGTCTACCACCCCCCACCCCCCCCCCCCCCCGGGGGGGGGGGGGACTTAGATTTGGTTTGGATTGGGATGTGCGGCTGAAGGTTCAAACCCATACCCACATTTACGGGTCATTTTGGCTGAAAAGGTTCCCATTATTGATAAATAAATAAGTAAATAAATAAACAAATAAATAAATAAATACATAAATAAATGAATAAATTAATACAAAATAAAATAAAAGGTTATCACCCGAAATTGGAGGAGAATATGGACCCATGTTTAAGACCAGTATCTAAAAATTGGGGCCATGTTTAGGGATATTCCAGCATAAAAGTACCCCATGTTTAGGGATATCTTCCAAAAAGCGACCCATTCCAGCGGCACATTCCCGTATGCCTCATTTCATGATTACGCCCCGCCGGGGGAGTCTACATTATTTACTAATGAATTCGTTCCAACATAAAGGTAACTTTAAAATTAAAATGATGAACATGAAAAGTTTAATGCCACAAGGAGTCGTTATGTCAAGATACATGTAATAGCGTACGTTGATAATAAAAGTGGATCTGGAACTTTCAGCCAATCACGCGCGAGTATTTGGGGGAATTCCCATTTGCTAGTCTTTGTATTTAGACAGTTTGTATTACTCTCTTAATGGTCTCTATTGCCTTGTCCCAAGACAGAAACATACACACGCAACAACAAAAAAAGATAAAAATAAAATCTATGAGTTACTTGTAAACGCTATTAAATGGGCTTTTCCTAAAACGTCTATATATTATGTAGTCATTTTTTAAAGAATGAATGTAGTACATCCGAAACACTATCAGTCAAAAATCTGTCATTTTTCATTATTTTTAATTGTTTTATTTATCATTTTTGTTAATTCTCCTCTACTCACTAAATTGTACAAGGAAATAAATAAAGCAACAAACTTTTTTTGTGTTTTAAAAGAGAAAAGAAGAGTTACACAACAATGCATGTCTGATGTGCTATTTTAGAAGCAGACGTTCACCGTCGATATGATCGACGTAGGCGCAGGCGCAGGCCTACTACTCGATCGATCGCGATTACGTTACGCTTATACGCGGTAATTCGAAAATGAGCTGGGCAAGTTTCGGGCCGGTGAGTGAGGATATATCCATCTCGTACTCGTATTTTTTACGGTAATGGACAAATTTTCTATCCATTCATAATGTGGCTTCAATCTTAATTGATGTTTTCAGGAAAATAAGTTAGGCTTTAAACATCTATATCCATACCTAAGTTAGTTATTTCGTTTCGTTTGATCCAACGTTATGTCGTTAACATGATATACTGTCAGTCCCTTGCATAGGAAAATTTGTTAATGTTATGAGAAACGGAAGCAAGTCCAGTTCCATTCATTGGCATTGAGGATTCGGGCTGAATCCCACCCCGCCAGTTTCGGCGGCCGAGCTACGTAGGTCGTACCGTATGGGTACTAGTATTCAACCCGGCATAATTCAAAGATTTTGACATATTCCCCAAAATATTTAGAAATAGGGAATTTATCTTAATTTCACACCTTTGTTATTTCCAGGGTAATCTGTTGTCGATATTTTCTTTGTCAATCAGTTGACTGTATGCGCGGAGGATCGAATTATGCGGCGATGGCCTTTTGCACTGAATGGTACCACTCTAGCCAGTCTAGGCGACACCCCAATACTTACCCGTGTTAATAAACTGGGACTCCACTCACGCGCATTTGGGCCGCCCTAGCTTAGAACTAAGCATTGATATCACTTTACAAAATATATCTACAAGGTATGTATAATCTATTTACTACTTTGATAATGTTTAAATGGTACTCACCAGTTCTTTTGATGTATTTTCTCCAGAATTCCCACGGATTTGTCCCAAATCTTGCGACAAACCACGTCGCGGTAGACAGCTGTACATTCTTTTTTATTTATAAATAGAGCGCCCCTTATGATAGTTGTTAACAACGCGGCCAAATCGTTAGGTTTTTTGCACTGTGTCCAAGGCGTTTTTATTTTGTTTGATTTTTTATTTTTTAATAAATATTTTGTTAAATAGCGATTTTTACGTCAAATATTAAATTTATATCACAAAATATTTTTAATTGTAGAGATATATATAATATCATGCAATAATTTATTCTATATATATTTCATAATAAAATTTATAATTGTTGCGGTCTTTAAAAAAGGATAGTCGATAGATCAGGTGATGAGTACACGTATCACGTGATCTGAAAATCAGCTTCATACCGCTTTGATCGCACTCGATGGTGACCCGACTGACTGCCAAGAAAAGATCGAAAAAGGACTCAAATGTAAGTTTCCCTTTATTTTATTAAATGTTAAGTAGGAATAGGATGATATTTAATGGGCAATCTTTTAATAAATGATAAACAAACGAGGAAACAACTCGTATTTAGGGAGTAATATCATACTTGGGTGCAGGAAACAGTAACGGTTCTACTTCTAACCTGTTTTTAACGCATTGTCGCCTATGAGGTCCATACATGCTAATGTTTGGACCTCATTGGTACTAGGAGTGAATGGTACTAGTATTCAACCTAGTGAGGATTGATAGCAAATCTCAAAAGGGTTTAGATTGCTAAATTAGATCTAGATCTATGTAAATCTCTGGCTTTGATTAATTCCCTGTTTGGTCTCATCTCAAATGGTCTAGTCCATAGTCGGATGGGACAAGGGCAGATTGAGAGATAGGGCCATCTTTCATCGCTAGGTTGAATACTAGTGCCGACGGGTTGAATACTAGTACCAAAATCCGTCGCTGTATAATTTGATCGCCCGTGCACACAGTCAACTGGTTGAAGAAAAAAATGGCGGAAAAAGAATAACCAGCATTTGCTCTTGGAAATAAGACGGGTCTGAAATTCAGGTAAATTCTATATTTCTATATATTTGAGGAAATTCTCCAAACGGGTTGAGTACTAGTGCCCTTACGGTAGTCGTAGAATTGCGATGAAGAGCACCGGGCCGTTCATCGGTTGTTCGCTACTTACGACCATAGAGAAAAGGATAAAAACTTTAACAAAATCATGCTAGACTATACACCGAATTTTATCCTTGTGATGAAAAATTGAGTTAATGATATTAATAATGGAATACAAGAAAGTCCATCTTCTGCGATAAAAAGTGGTAACTTGAACTTTGAAGTTGAAGAGAAATGATCACAAAATCAAGTCTATCGTTAGATTTTTACTTGCACAAAGACTAAGAGCACAATGTTTTAAAAGCACCAACAAGTATGCACTGCAGATGAGCACCCAAGATATTTCCTGGCTTAGCAATACAATACATCCTGACTTATGGATCCTGCTGAGTATCGTACTTCGTAGAAGTTTAGAAGTCAGTTGTTGAGCGGGGCCGAGCCGAGCACCAACCCCCACCAACACAGCTAATAATACACGTGCGCCTATGGGAATCGCGAGCTGTAGGAAAAAAACGCCTAAAATTACACTTTTTTTTTTAAAGTAATAGAAAGTGAAGAACATTACCATCAGACCATATCTCTAGTCTAGAAAATCATTACAGGAAATTTCGTAATGACGGAAAAATAGACGCAAATTTGTGAGAAAAAAAAAATCACAAAACAGGTGGGTCAATGCGGTCTGAGTTGTCCCGACCCCACTCAAACAGAACCGTTCGGTAACAGAGAACAAGGTTATATCATAACCTTGCTCTCAAGGTTATATCATAACCTTGCTCTCTGTTACTACTCCCTGCGTGGGGAAATAAGATTGGCAATGTTTGACTGATTTTCTCTTGTTCTTGCCTTAAGCCTTTGTTTGGCTTGCCTTGGCCTGGGGACAATTTTTTTGACACTGCACTGCCACTGGGGTGACTGGTAACTCACTGTCACTGACGGTGACACTGTCAGTCACTGTCACTCAGTTTCCAGGACACCAGGACCAGGCATGCAATTACTGAATTAGACATCTAGTTAAGTTTAGATCTCTAGTTTAAATAACATGTTTAACTATTCATCATATAACCATGATAATTTAAGTAAATTTATTCTTTGAATTTTGTTTAAATTCTAAAATGACTAAATTAAAAATAGAGATTGTTGAATGTTGAATGACAATTTTCTTGCAGTTTTACTTTTTACCAGATAACGTTATTGTTGGAGCCCAGATGTACTCAAATATATGCCCCAAATTCTAGTTTTTGAGCACTCTGGTCTGAACTGGTAAATACAAAAATAATCCCCAAGTTAGACCAACTAATGAAAATAAATTGCAAGTCCTGGGTATGGTCCAGGAAATGAGTGTTTTTGGTTACAAAAGTGATATTTTAATGATCCTTTTTTTTAATATGTGTTGTATTGTCTCTAACGTTAAATCTAGATTCTACTAGATAGATTCCCTACAGGCAGGGTGGTTGCAGTGACACTGTCACTTTCGAGTCAGTCGCCTAGGATCTAGATTCTACTCTAGCTTCCAATGATCTCATCCCAAATATGTAAAAATGTGTGTTCAGCCTCGGGCCACCAGTGGAGAAAACCGAGCCTGCATAATATTAATAAGGCATAATATGCAGGTTCAGTCTCAGAGTCCGACGAAGGGTTAGTCTAGGCCTAGATATAGATCTGTTATTGCTAATAGTAGATCTAGTCTAAATATAGGGTTTAGATGTATATGTTGTTAGAACTTAGACTCTATCTGAATTTAACCTCTTGAATCTACACTAGATTTACTATACTTCTACTAATGTTAGAGCTAGAATACATTAGATCCATGTCTTCCGAAATGTTCTAGTCTAGTCTAGACCTAGTGATGAGGTCTGAATTTGAACAGTGTAGATCTAAGGTCTGTTAGGCCTTATCTTCCCAATATAGACTCTAAATTGCTACAAAACAGAAGATGGGTGACATGGTTGACATGGCCATCAGACTAATGTTTCTATTAACCTCAGATCTAGGTCTACTAACTACTGGATGTAGATCTAGAACCTACTGGAAAAATGCAGAGATCTGCAGCCAAGTTTCCAGGTTGAGCTTTCATCCGAGCTCTTTTTACCTCCCCAAAGTGTATGACAGTGTCAATGTCCAGTGTACATGGTGCATAATCATTCTTGTCTTATCATTTCCAAGGGGTGACAGTAACATTCTTTATTCCAAAACTTATCAAGCCTGGCGTTAAGATTTTACAGGTGGATCAGAGACAACTTCATTTGGTAGCGAGTTCCAGTCATGTACTATTCTGGCTCTGAAGTCATTTAAACTTACAGTGCTATTCTCGTCTTACATCCAGTCTGTTTCTCGTCTGGAAGGGTTTGAAGGGGTGACTTCGGGTTGCCTTGGCAGTGAGAGAAGAACATCCCTGTAAAACCAGTCAAATCATGCATTATTTCAAATGTCTGGATTTATTTTACTAGAATCATGTCACCTCTTTTCATTCTGTTTTACTAGGGCTTGAAGTATGTCTCTATAGTCTAGCATTGCCAAGGATGGTATGAGTTTTGTTGCTCTTCTTTGTACCTTCTGTCTTGTGTCTTGGGTGCCAAACTGCATTTGCATGTATTCAAGGATTGGTCCTACAAAACCCTTGGAGTTTTGGAGTTGTATCACTATTCCTGGTGAGGAAGATAATTGGCTTGCATTCAAGACAGCTGAAGCAACATGTGTGTGGAATGATAATTCAGAATCCATGATAATGCCCAGGGGCGGTATTCTTAGGTCATTTTATCTTTAAAATATTTTATTTTATCTCTTAAAATGAAATTGGTATTCTGAGATGACATTTTATCTCTCAGATAAAATTAAAAATTTTATCTTGCGTATAAATTTTATCTTGCTTATCTATGATGATACGCAACACAGCAGTGGCTGCGTAGACATACCCATCGCGTATCTGGCCATTGCAATGCGGGTGATGTGCTTGCGCCCAAGTTACTTTGAAGAAAAAATAAAATAAACTTAAAAAGAGGGTAGGGGCTATTTTATCTCCACGACGTTGATTTCGTCAATATTTTTAGGTGAATTAACTCCAAATGTTGGTATGAAAATTGAGAATAATTATATATTCATTGAGAACAACACCTTAAAGTTATTCCTGTACAATCAGGAAGTATTTCATAAGACTTTTCTTGACTAATATTGTCTTTGAAATGATGCTTGAAAAGATGCGATATAGACTTCGAAAAAAAGATGAGAGTATTGCCATTAAAAAAAAAGAAATATCTGTAAAGACATGCAAGCGTATAGTGCAAGCGTATTTGAAGTCAATAAATTGATGTAATCTCACTCCTTCACCACACCTCCTAGCAGAATGGATTTCCATTGGTTGAATGATATGAGAGAGCTTTATAAGTGCGTTCCTAATTGGATATTGATTAAAAAATAGGTGTGTCTTACAGAGATAAAATGAAGATAAAATAGTTCTCAGAATACCAATTCGGAGAGATTTTAAGGGTATTTTATCTCACTGATTTTAACGGAGATAAAATATTTTATTTTATCTGAGATAAAATGGATCTCAGAATACCACCCCAGGTCTCTTTCTACTGATACTTCCTGAAGAGCAGTTCCACTAAGGCTGTATTTGTGTAGTTGTAATGCAGGCTGATCTAGATCTAGATTCTAGACCTACGTAGTACTGGTGAGACCTTCCCAGCAAAATGGTAACATGCATCAAATTCATTTATTAAAGCTTTTGAAATTACCAGCTTTCATAGAACAACCCACAAGACATTAGCTAACTGTTAAATTGATTTTTCAAAGAAAGAGGGCATTAATTTATTGTGTGAAATTTATCTTTTTATTTATTTTTGATAGGCCTATTTTATACCAGTTGGATGGCCAACAGAAGAAGAAATGATGTAACTTTAATAGTGGGACCTTCCAAAGTCCCCAAAATGATGAGTATTTCTAACATTGATTTTAATAGAACAACCTCCAAGATCTAGCTAAATGGATTTTCAAAGAAAATGTGAAATCATAAATGTATGAACTGTTGTTGTTCAATTGCAACCAGATGGGTGACCGTCATGTCATGGCCATCAGAGGAAGACATGATGTATCTAGTGTACCATAGGAGCAGAATGGTAGCACCCAACAAATCTCCATCCTATGGAACAACATACACAATCTAGCCAATACTAATAGCTGTAATAATGACTTAACAAAATTGTAAAATAAATAACTGTGTGAAATGTGTTAATTCTTTTTAATTTCAGCAAACCATATGACTGACATGGTCGACAAAGGAAGAAAGAATGTTGCAGGAGGAACCTTCCCAAGTCCTGAAATGGTGAGTTTTTCTTAAATGACTAATGGCTTATCCTGCCTGCACTCACGCTTCCAGGAAAGCATGTCATCATATAACACATTATAATATATATATATGAAGAAAAAAACTCTTGACCTTTTTGAAAGTGTATCAGTGAAAAGTAGATGAAATTAATGTTATTTTGATAGGTTATTTGATGATTTTTTAAAGTCTATTTTTTATGTTGCAGAAAAACCAGTAAAATTTTTGATAAAAATGACAATGATGGACATGTAACTATACTATAGTATAGGTTATTAAGAACCCACTGCACTATTCATATAAGAGTATGGGGAAACCCTGGTGTAGAGGTCCACCTGCGCTCCCCCAATCGGGAGGAGAGACCTGCAGTTCACAGTGATTCAGTTCGCTTTTCGCCTCCCAGGCACAGGTGATTTCAAACAAATAATAATGATAATAATAAATACATTGACATGTACACTATGAGGTTGAGTGTGTTGCCATGGTAATGGTTATTTATATAATAAAAACAACATTCCAGTGATAAGAGTAATGTATATGAATCCTTATTTGTGTTGATTTACATGTACAGTATGTATGATTTAAAAGACCCCCCCAAAAAAAAAAAAAAAAAAAAAAAAAAAAAAAACACTGGCTGCCCCTGACCCTTCGCTAAACTGTTTTTTTCCCAAGTTTGGGCCCCTTGTTTGTTCTAGCTCATTGGTTTTTCAGAGAAAATGTGAAATCATAATCATGAAAAAATTACAGCAAAGTAGATGGATGACACGATCATCAGAGGAAGAAATGATGAAGCAGTACCTCCCAGAAGACTGATAGCACCTATCAAATCCCCAATGGTGAGTATTTCTTAATTCTTTTGCAGTTACTAACACTTTCAGAACAACCCACAAAATCTATCCAAATTGATTTTTTAAAATCAAAATTGTAAAATCATAATTAAATGAAATATTCCCCCCCCCCCTTATATAGCAGCAAACCAGATGTTTTCTTTTTCTTAATTCTTTTGCAGTTATTAATACAGAACAACCCACAAAATCTATCCAAATTGATTCTTTGATCAAAATTGTAAAATCATAATTATATGAAATGTTTTCCCCCTTTATATGGCAGCAAACCAGATGGGTGACATTACCAACGGAGGTAGAAATGATGTAGCTGGCCAGACCTTCCAAAGAGAATGGCAGTACCCACCAAATCCCCAGTAATGTTTTTGAGATTACCAGCCACAAAGTCTAGCTAAAGTGAGTTTTAAAGAAATTTTGAAATGTTGTTGTATATTTTCATGATATTATTGCAGCTTACCAGATGGGTTACATGGCCAACAGAGGGATAAATTACATGGGGGAACTTCCCAGCAAAATTATGGCACCCATGAATTCCACAATGTTGAATTATCTTTCAAAGAATAACCCACAAAATCCAGCTAAATGGATTTTCAGAGAAAATATAAAATCATAATTGTGTGAAATGTTGTTGTATCTTTTATATTGCAGATGATATACAGGCCATTCACCGCAGTATGGTAGCAGTCGTAGCACTTACCAAATATGGTATTTCTGAGTATTTCCTACTGCTTTGGAAATTACTAGCACTTGCTGAACAACCCTCTGGATCTAAATCTATTTTGAAGAAAGAACAATTATTGTGTGAAATGTAGTTTTAAAGCTAAATGAAAGTAGTTGCAGTAAAACACTGATTTCATGAGAAAGTCTGTAAAACCAAGGTTAAGTATTACTATATCATCGTGGATCTAGATCTGGTACAGTTACATAAACTGAACTTTGTGAAATCATAAAATCTAAGCTGAAAAACGATCACACTGTAGATCACCAACACAGATAGGCACACGTGGGACAGTGTATATTAATATTGCTGGAATAAAGACGCGACGGACATGCCCAAATCCGCGCTTATTTTGCTTATTTCTCAGCAATTACACTATTTCTTCCAGAATCCTTTGGCACACATTTTTTATTCATACAAACAGGCACTTGGGTGGTCATTATATTGGATTCTATAAAAAGTCATTTTGAGATTGTTACCACAACTGGCATTTATCTTTAACTTTGTAATTACAGCTTATCAGATGGGTGACGTGGCCAACAGAGGAAGAAACGATGTAGCGGGACCTTCCCACCAAATACACATTGGTGAGTATTTCTAAATGCTTTTGAAATTTCTAGCTCTTATAGAATTACAACCCACAAAATCTAACTACATGGATTAACTCTTTGTCTGCCAAGTTTGCCGATTGGCACACTTGGTGCTTCGCCAAGTACGCCGATCGGCACAAATCTCATGACAATCTGATTACATTTATATTGTATTGTGTGTACACACACACCATTGTGTTATTCGTATCGCGTTCTAAACACTCGCACACTCCCTGACATTAGTTGATTACATATCGTTCCCATTCAACTTTTTTGAGAAAAGTGACATTTTTTGGACTGTTTCCACAAGTTTAGAGATGGCCTCTGGTCGAAATAAACAGCGACTTTTCTCTCCCGATGAAGTTCGAGATTTGATTTGTCGTTCACTCTTCCATCCAGACTTTCTGCCTTATCCCTATTAAAGTTTTATTTTTGGGGAAATGAATTTTCTGAAAATTGATACAATTATAACTAATAGATCAAATAAACATGATTTTATAATAATGATTTATTATGAAATGTAGTTTGGATGAAGTTATGCATGAACATGTAAAAGTGAGAATCAAGGTGAGTGAAATGAAGAAAAGTAATCTATTTGGAAACAATTACAATTTACTAAACCGATATGTAGTTTAATTTCAAGTACATTTTCAAATATTCCTTTCTTCTTGAGTGTTAGATCATCCAGTTTTTCTTTTTTCCTCGCTCTGTCATTCACGCTTCCATTCACACTTTCTGTAGTACATGTATCTCTAATTTTATTTTGATGGAAATGAAATTTCTGAAAGAACCACTACAAATCAAGACTATATTATATTATAATCAGAATTTATTTATTCCTATATATATTATATATAATGGCATAACAAAATGGTTTGGCCTATATGAGCCCTCCCCCCCCCAAAAAAAAAAAAAAAGTTTGAAGAACTAACAGTTTATTCAATCCAAATTATTTTTATTGAGTCTACAAACTACTTTGCAAATACATGTCAGAGTCACAGGGGAGAGGTGTCAAACAGTTTATTCATCTACAGCATTGCAATACATTATCATTGCCACATGTGTATACCTAAGGAGGCAAATTGATTTTTCATTACATTTCTATCAGGGGTCACAATAAGAGCAAGAAACAATGCTATTAATCACAAAGCTGCACTTCCTGCCTTGCCATTGAAAAAAAATAGCCCAGGCTTAGAGTATTGGGCCTTTACTATTATTTGACAAAGGGGTTATAAGTAGCTTGTTTATTTTCACCCATTTATTGGTATGTATAGAAAGCTTATAATCTGAACTGTTGCATCATCTTACATGATGTATTAAAGTTATCATATTTTGTAAACATCTGGGAATGAATAGCCTTTTCCCCTTTAGTTTGCCAATTGAAACTTGAAGGTTTCCATTGATCAGAGATACATCTTCTAAACATGAATAAATATTTATGAAATATACATTTCATACTCTACAACTTTACTGAAGAACATTTTTCTGTAGGAAAAAGCATAAAAAAGTTACAGCCATGTAAACTATGCATGCAAATCCAGAGCACCCATTTCTGGTGTCCTCGGAATTAATCCGGCAATAGGGGATTCCGTGCACGGCGGACAAAGAGTTAAGAAAACATTGTATGAAAAGTTCATATGATGGCAACCAAACTCTATCATAGATGCACTCAGAGTAACATGTTGTGGTGCTGTTGGAGGTCACATGGAGAGGTCAAAGGTCATTTGAAGTCAGACATTTGACCTGCAAGACTTTTTTATGTGAAAGAAAAATTTGATTAGGGGCATACTTCATGGGGAAATGTTCATATTATGTAGTCACGGGTGGGTGGCTATTGTCTTGTCAAATGGAGTGTGAAATTAATCATAATTGGAAAATGTTGTTATATCTTGTATATTGCAGCAAACCAGACGATCTAGTTCACAGCAGAATGGTACTACCCACTAAAATTGAGTGTTTAAGAAAATGCTTAAATATATTTTGTGAAATGTTAAATCTCTTAAATTGCAGCAAGAAATTACATTTCTCAAGCAAGTTCTGTGGAGATTATGGCGAGATTTTCTCTTCATGTCATGGATGCTATGCTCTCTGCTTCACTCATTGGGACCAGAGTTCACATTGCGAGGATGACATGTAAATTTGGAAGTGCGAATTGAGAGGCCTCCACGGCTCAAAGGTGAGTTGCACACATATGACTGTCAGGAATGTGTAACAACATTAGAAGTCTTAGATTAAAAAGGGAGTGGTTGGCCCGTCATCTGACCATCACGGTCAGCCAAAATCTTGAAAGTAGTAGGAAAAAGCACAGCATGTCTTACTTTTAGCCTTCACCTGCATGTGTTGGAGAACAAGAGAAAATATGCCGAATACTCATGCCATCCCAGAAAGGCAAGTGGTGGCAGTTTTGGAGAAAACAGCTAATGTGTGCAGGATCCTCAGCAGAGAAAATAAGTGGAAGAACACTTCAAATGCTTCCTTAGTGTCCCATCCTACGATTGCTGTACATCATCTTTTGCCATTTATGGGTTCGTGAATGAGTTTGAAAGGTGTGCTTTCCTTGTCATATATACAAAAGGGTGATTAAGAAGCTAAATGAAGGACATCTGTGAAATGTGTGAAATTTTCTCCCCAAAATTATACAGCTTTTACCAAAATAGAAAAAAGTGCATGCAATATAAAGTAAATGCAAAGTGCTTGCCCTTCAGCCAACAGCGAAGCACTGTGCAGCTGTTTTTTTTACCTCCACTATGTTTTAATGCTGTTATTTCGCTTTTTTATAGCGCGTAATACATCAGAACGACGTGTCTATTGCTTAACAGATATATTATTACCCCGGTCATCGGATCCAATCAGTCAATCCCGCACGCAATGTATGCACATCCTCCACTCCCTGGGGAGTATTCCAGTCAGTCGCCGGTGACGCGCACACAGTACTGGACAAGCTACAATTTCACATCCTACCAGGAACCCATTTAGCCCGTGCGTCGATAGTGGCAAAGTATTGTTAACGAATGCCAAAGGATGCCAGAGCGCGGTGGGATTCGAACACAAGACCCTCTGTTTACAAGGCGAGAGTCAGAACCACTACAACATGGCTCCTCCATTATATAGTTGTCAAAGTCAAATCACCCAAAAAAATTATGTAAGAGGCGTTTTGCTTGCTACAACTTGACAGCGTGCAGTCTAGGGACAAAGTGAATACCCAAGAAGTGCAAAGTGCTGGCCTCTGTAGTGATGACTACTGTGGGCAGAACAAGAAAGTCATTATGCCCAGCCATGATTATTTCTTTCCTCAAAGATGCCAAAAATGGAGAAAAAAAATGTTACCTTTCATTACTTTGAGAAAAACCATGGCCCAAATGAGTGTGACAGTATGCATTCAGTAATTCAGCAGAAGATATCTCATTGTCCAGAAATCTTGCAGCCTGCCTACCTTGCCAGCACTATCAAGGAAGCAAGGAATGTTTCTAATGCTGGGGAGTACATGGTCAAGTGTGTCAGGACAACTGGATTAAAAGGTATTTTCCCAATTATTGGGGATTCTTAGGACAAGGTCTTCAGATATTAAAGGAAATCAACATTGACTGGACTTCATTCAGATCCGTGAACTGGCCAACTCTCCTGGCAAGATATTTGTTGTAAACATCACATTGAACACACAGAACAAATTCTTCACTCTGAAAATAGACCAAGGCAGCCACCTAGCAGTGAAGCTTACATAAATATTCTTAGAAATTCACATTATTACTAGCTATTACTTCTTAATTTGTTTCTTTCATTTCTTGTAATACATTCGAAAAAAGATGAATAACATTATCCAGTTAAGGAGAACAATAGTGATACATTTAATTGTTGTAATAGCTCCTACTACAAGTTTATACAAAGAAACATGTGAACTACTATCACATCTCATTTTCTTCTTAGAATCCCTAGATCTGCTGATAAATCAATCCAGTGGGTTGATAAAATGATGTGTAGCGCCATCTACATGCCGCACATCCACGAGACCATGGATCCTACTTGCTGGAACAAAGCAGACACCATTAGAAAAAAAATAAACAACAGCAAAACTTTATACCTCCCTCTAGTGAGGGAATTTCTTAGTTTAGTGTAAGATATCAAGGTGAGACGAATGTATGAGGATTTACTAATTATCATCGTGCAAAACACCCTCCATCATGATCATGTCCATGGATTTGATTTACAAACCAACCATTTTTTTTTTGTCTACGGATTACCTTATTTACCACCTTTGTTTCTGTATTCTACATTCCAAAACTGAAGTAACATATATATATTCTGGTTGATGAAAGCCTGGAATGAAATTCAGAGGTTTTAGCTATTGTCAGGGTCATATCATTTCTCAGTGGTATTCAGAGTATTCATCTTATGTCTACACACAATGGTCAAGTTATTTTTTGCTTAGAACTTAAAACATTGAATGTTGGATTAACATAACAACATGAGGGTGTATAAATGTATTGGGACAAATAAATTCGTTTCATCTGAATGCATATAAGAAAACAATTACTAGTAGTGGTTTTATGGGCGGAGGAAGAACAGTATAATTCAACAAATCATATGCCAAAGAGCCATCCAAAGATGACCTGCACTAGCCTATCAAAGCAATGGCAACCATGTGATCATAATGATGATTATTATTATCATCTGTATCATCATCATCATCATTGCCATCATCAACAACAACATCAACAACATTAGTATCAGAATCGTTTATATTATCATTATTATTGTTTCTGCTCTTGTTGTATAGCATTACTACCATATATCAAGCACATGAATCATAAGATTTCATATCACATCACATGGGACACTTATCATGTTGATTACATGTCGAATTCATTCTAAACAATTTGTGTGTGAAAGTGGTTATATGATAATTATGCTTACAATATCAACTAAAAAAAACAATTACTTCCCTCGAGATCTGTGTTGAATTGGTTAATTGTTGAAATTTATTGTGTTGATGATATGATCTTAAAGTCCATGAGAATACTAATAAGGGGTGCTAAAATATTGAGGCCAATTTTAATGTTTTGGAAAAGTCTATTTACAGTAAGAAAGACATGTTATGTGATTGAAAGATAATGATAATTTATGCAAAGTATTCTTAAAATTGCAAAGATTAGGCCTGGTTGATGTGAATGACTTGATGTATCAAATCATAATCGTTTGAATGTTAAGCCCCCCCCCCCTCCACCCCACTTTCAAAACCTTTACATAGGCCTTTGTAAAGGTCCTTTCTATTCCGTCCTTTTTTCACTCAGAACCATGTAACTCATGCATTTTCGACAAGATGAAGGCACCTTTTTATCGTGCCTTTAAAAAAAAATTCTTGTTGAGTTAAAGCACGTGTAACAATACTCCCAACTAAAAAACAACAACACAATTAATTTAATTAGATATTCAACTAATGTTGCTTTAATATTCAAACAATGGCTAACTACAAAATTGAATTACATGTAAAAGCAGCACATAATACCATATAGATTATCTTTACAAAGAATACATATTTCCAAAGTAGAGACTCATCTATGTTTTATTTTGTCTACAACCTATCGCATAGCGTAAGTATTTCCATTACGATAATGTACTCTATTGCTTTCAACTTGCCCCTGAGCAATGTGTCTCCAACATGACGCTATTTCTACTCAGTCCCAAACTGAAAATCATCCGATCTTGAACCTTTATAACAGAAATGTCAAATATAGTGAATTGAAATGTTCTTTACTACAGAAGCATGATATGGGGGGGGGGGGGGGGACACAGGGCTGAGATTTGATTTTTTTTTCTAATGTGATTTAGTTTATGGTATGCTACAATTTGTAAATTGTCATTGACATCTATATCATACTGTATTTTACGCAATGTAATAATCTTGTTTGTCAAAATGCCCCGTTTTATCCTTATTTATGTTTTTATTTCAATAAACCGTTTTGAATTGAATTGAATTATTTTTGTAGTTGTTCTTAATGTCGATGTTTTGAGCATTAATACCATATACCCCCTGCGGAATGTGTTTATACAACATATTCTATGTCCAGTCTCAAACTTAGAATAATTATGTCTTGAAGCTGCACTTGAATGTCAAATAATAATAATAATAATAAACAGTTCTTGTATAGCGCATATCACGATTATGAATAATGTCTCTATGCGCTTCCAAAGGACTTGGATATTATTACCCCAGCTGTAGCTTGGCAGCCGTAATTTCTAAGATTACAGCGCACACGCATTTCACGCATTATCTATAGTTAAAACAATAGACAGTTCTGAATACCAAAATAATTGGATGAAGCAAATCTAAAAATGAATTGCGCCATCATAGTTGATGTTGGTCTGACCATGGGGATTTCTTGTTGATTCTATAAAACGTGTGTGAAAATTGTGTTAAAATCATTCATTTTATTTTTCTTTTAATTCCGATACCAAGGGTAAGATTATGCAACTTAATGTATATTATGTTAAAAATTGTTGGAATACAATAATCTAGATGATATTGAACGAATAATGTTTCCTCGTATTATTAATCATGTTAAATGGAACAAATGAAGACAATTCGTCGGCCTCATACCAAAAGAGCCTTATCCGTTTTTTTTTTTTTTTTTTTTTTTTTTGGGGGGGGGTCGCATTCCGAAACAAATGCCTTTATATTGTAAAATGACATGTCGACATGGCGAAGTATGTTATCTTGTCAAGTCGAGTTATATAAGGTTAATGTCAACATGGCGATATATTTTATATTGCCGTGTCGAAATATAAAGAGTTATCTCGCCATGTTAACGTATTACTTTTTAAAAACAGAAAGTCGACTTGGCAAGAAAAAGTAACTCGTGTCAACATGCAATTTTTAAAAACTTGGCAAGATAACGTATCTCACCATGTCGACATAATTAAGCTATTAAGTCGACATGGCAAGATGAAACAACTCGCCATGTTGACATAATAAGGCTATTAATTTGACATGGCCAGATAAAGCATCTCGCCATGTGGTGAAGGCATTGTGATGGGTCCGTATACACATCTCAGCCAATCAAAATCAAGTAGAGTTGTCAGAAAAATGTTGATGAAACACCAACCGGGTTGACATGTTTAACCAGTCAACGGGATCGTCAAATCGAAATGAAGAGTGAGAAAGTATGTAATGTTCCTACCATTTTTATTTTGTAAGTCTTTTTGACCCCCCTCATCAATTTACAGATGACACCCGTTTGTTGATCGTGGTACCACGCACATGTCAGGGGTCCAACATGACAATGAAGAGCGGAGGCTTTTAGGAAGGACATCATCCTCGACACAAAAATCCCGTTTTAGGTCATAGTCTAAACCATAAAAATATTGGGTAAAATTTTGACCAGCACGAGGGTATTATGTGTCCAACCAATTTTGGGAAGTATTTTACCCGATGCGGGAAGCATATCGTTCAGTAAGGTTAAGAAATAAGCAGTAATTACTTTAGAATGGGCAAAATTTTCATCACACTGGATAAATAAAAATGCCCAATGTTGGATGGACACATAATTACCCTCATGGAGCATTTTAACCCAATATTTTTAAAGTGTATTTAATGTTTTAATTACTGATTTGGTTATTTTTATAGCTAGTCGATACAACCTTTTGTTCTAAATTTGCAGCTGTAAAGACCTGACTGTGAAGTAATCGTGTAGTAATTAAAGGCCATTGTCGTTTAAACAACTATTTTTCTACTTTTTGTTTGACAGTCAGTCACAATTGACTGGTTTTGCCACACAGTATACATGAATATGATGACAATATGGTTTACTTTTGCTATGTGCACTAGATTTGGTTGATTGAAGTTTCAAGCAGGGTCTGTTCTTTCATACTGATTTTTATAAACTATCAAATTAGATGATAATCAAATAAGGGCCCTGTTTCATGAATATTTTTAAAAACCTGCACAAATTCTATATAACAAGTGCACTATGATCAGCCAATCAAATCATTTGCTTTCAGTTCTGAACTTTTATTGAAAAAAAAATGTTAATATAACAAGTGTCATGAAACAGGCCCCATGTACTTCAGAGAAGTTATCAAAACTGTTATTGAAAAAAAAATGTTAATATAACAAGTGTCATGAAACAGGCCCCATGTACTTCAGAGAAGTTATCAAAAGTTACAACAGAAAGAGTTGAAACGGAACGCCACCCCCCCCCCAAAAAAAAAAAAAAAAAAAAAAAAAAAGATACGGAGAGTGATACAGATCTGTGTCATAAATTCTAGTCAGACAGTAGTATTGCAAAAGTTACAGTACCTCAGAGTCTATGTTTTAGAATGGAAATGGCACTTGGAATGTCAGGAAGGGTGTAACTATTATCTGTACTGAAAAAAGTACATCTTAATATTCTGGCAAGATGACATTTAGAAGTGGGTCTTTCTGTTCATCGATACTTTGCATACCGCGCCGATCACAACTCCAACGAACGCCAAAATCCAGCATACACAGAAGATATCGCAATCGCCATGCCGTCTGCTGCTTTTCATTTCACCCGGCCTGGAATACCGTTGCGAACATATGGGAAATTTTGGTAATCGGGGCGGAGGTGAAGTGCATTTGCAGAATGGTTCGTTTTGATTTCCAATTACGAAACAAGGTCTCCCCGAAAGAGGTTGGAGTGGGAAAAAATCCCGTTTTCCGCTATCCGATGTTATCGTTGCCATGGTTACCATAGGTGATGTACGCCCACCTCCCTCACCGTTTTCTTCATTGTCCGTCTCATTTTCTTCACCGTCCGTCTCATTTTCTTCACCGTCGCTAGTGCCTTTATCGATTTCGCCATCATTGTCACTGCTTTCACTAGATTTTCTATACAGTGTGGTACTTCCGAATGTGGTGACACTAACTGTCCCAAAAGAAACACTGCTACTCTGATCTGTCCTCGTGAATGGGGTGCTAGCACTTTCTTCGTTGAAGCTGGTGCTTGGCGTTTGCGGACTTTCATTTTCCGGTTGCTCATCAACTTCCTCCTGCGCTGTCCCTCCGGCGTTACCAGGATGTTCTGGAGAGAAATTTTGAAAATTAAATTAAAATGGTATCTCTCTTTGAACGAAACTGCTTTGTAATTATATTATTGTCAAACAGGAAATGACATATTTAAATTAGTCTCCGTGCAATATCGAACCTTTAATGGATGATCTATCGTTCATTTTCTTATAAACGCAGTAACATCAGTCCTAGTACCGGGAGGACCAGGAGCCGAGGAATAGTGATGTGAAATTCCCCCCTCCCCCATTTGAATAAAAATGTGTGACGTAAACAATGTTGAAAGTAAACATTTTAAAGAGTGGAATGAAATTTCACTTTTGAAAGATTATGAGGCATTTGTCGTTTAAAATCGTTTGAGCTGCAATATCCGCTCAATGCAATTCTATAGAATAAATGACAATATCTTATTTATTGCATTTTGTGTATGTCGGATGAGACAGAAAATAAAAACATGTCGGCAATTCAAGAACACTAACCTGGAATCACTAATGTCTTGTTGTTTTTGTTGTTGTTGTACAATTCCATTTAAAGGGGAATCCAACCCAAATAAAAACTTGTTTTTATAAGGAAAAGAAAAATCAGACAAGGTGATAGGTGAAAGTTTGAACAATATTGGACAAACAACAAGAAAGTTATGAATTTTTAAAAGTTGTAAATATTTGTAATCACTATACCCATGGAGACTTCAAATTGGCCGCATGTGTGATGTCATCGTGATGTAAGACAAGGACTCCTCTTCCATGTACTCCAATACATATTATGGCTAAAATGTCCTTTTTCCAAAAAGTTTTATTTCAAATTATATTTTTCTTTCATGAGGACATAAAACAATATACTACCTGGGTTATATTTAGATTACTGCCCCAGGGGAATGGGTACTTATGAGAAAACCACAAATCCCTGATAATGTACATGTACATGGCCTATGGGAAAGTTGTCCTTGCCCCTTGTCATAATATACTTACCCAGTTGCCAATTTGAAATCTACATAGTATTAGTGATCTCAATTTTAAGGCAGCTATAACTTTCTTATTGCTTGTCCGATTTCTTTCAAACTTTCACCATTCGGTTTAATTTATTTTTCTCCTTCCCAACACAACATTTATGGCCAAGCCTGGATTCCCCTTTAAACTCTCGAGTGTATGAATAATAACATTCAACAGTGTTCAAGATTTTAAAAGTTGGGTTTTACCCATTGAAAATAACTAAAATGGTGTATATTGGTATGCTCCCGAGCTATATCTTCATCTTAATTATCACCTTCACTGTACCTTCAAACCGAACATAATTCTATTCGATATGATTTATTTTTCAATGTCTCGTATGATATACCTTAAGTTTTCATGAGTCAACTTAATATTTTACACTCAACAAGCTCCGGTTTTCAATGGATCCCTTTATTGAATGAGAATTACTTTTACAAAAGGTTACTGATGGGGGAAAAACACATTATACAAGAGTATATCCATACATTATGATTTGTGTTTTATAGCGCAGGTATTATAGAATAGTGGCTATCATCATGTTAATTGTGCAACAATTTGTTTTTTGTATTCTTGTTTGAAATTTGTATGAATTATTATTACCATATTCGGAAGAGGGCCATATCCTATCATCGTTTTCTTCCTTTGATTCCAAGATTTTAGAACTGTCATCAGCTGCAAATAAATAAGTCAGATGAAACATTGCATAATCAACCGGTCCAACTGGTAATAAAAAACGGCCTGATGATGAGGGAACTGCATTTGTTGATTTTTGACGCCTCCTCTCCAGAAACAAACTCAAGTAGGACAAAAAAAAAAACAAAGATGACAATCGGAGAAACCAAAATTCTGCAATGTCAACAGCATACATTTGCTAATTTGTTAGAGGGAAATTATGTTTTCCGGAGAGTGATGTTGAGTTCACTGTAATGACAATTTCTTCAGGCATCCACGTTTTTCATTTTCTTAAATTTGTTATCATCATCATGATCATCATCATCATAATAATATTAATATTATTCTTTTTTTTTGGGGGGGGGGGATACTAGAAATGCAATACTTATTGAGAAAAACTTATCTGTTTTAGTATCGTGCTGAAAACGTATTTCAATGACACGACTGAATAGGCCTACAGTGTTATAGCTTGGAAGGGGAGGAAGGTGGGGGGGGGGGAGGATCTGATTTTTTTTTTTCCGAATGAGCGAGCTTCAGTAGTCACCAAATCCCTACCCATTTCTAATGCAATTTTGTCAAAAATTAATGAGGGGGCTCACTTTGGCAACACAACTCCTTGCTTAGGAATTAAAAGCCCCGAACCCCTTTATATCACTATTTGGTATTTCCTTCCCAGTTATTCGTACATAATACATACAGTAAAATGAAGTTAATTATAACAAAATAATACTCTAATTATAATTGTCTTTATGAATGAAACACATCAACGCAAGACTGGATATTTCTGCATGATATTGCATAAAGTGCATTTTATTATTAAAAAATGCCCCTTTCTCTTTTTTCTACATGGAAACTTATCGTGCAAAGGTTATCAGAGTGTTTTTTTATTTCTGTAAATTAGGTAATCGAAATCTACCAATGTCTGCGAAATTGATGTACAATGATCATAAGTAAAATGTCAACACTTCGACCTTCGCCATGTTCCACCTAAGTTTAATCAATCAAATTACAATGGTTTCATGAGTGTATCTCCCATGTTTGATATAGATTCTTACCTCGAATCTCAGTAATTAGAAGAAGAAGATTGTAGCAAATGGCTAAGACGAGCTTCATGGTTCATACATCTAAAGGATTCATTTCATACATTAGCCGACACTGAATGAAAAATCATGACAGACCACCTAATTCGTCCTCATGACGAATTGAAATCTAGTTGCATTTTGTGTATGTCGGATGAGACAGAAAATAAAAACATGTCGGCAATTCAAGAACACCAACCTGGAATCACTAATGTCTTGTTGTTGTTTTTGTTGTTGTTGTTGTACAATTCCATTTAAACTCTCAAGTGAATGAATAATAACATTCAACAGTGTTCAAAATTTCAAAAGTTGGGTTTTACCCATTGAAAATAACTAAAATGGTGTATATTGGTATAGCTCCCGAGCTATATCTTCATCTTAATTATCACCTTCACTGTACCTTCAAACCGAACATAATTTTATTCGATATGATTTATTTTTTAATGTCTCATATGATATACCTTAAGTTTTCATGAGTCAACTTAATATTTTACACTCAACAAGCTCCGGTTTTCAATGGATCCCTTTATTGAATGAGAATTACTTTTACAAAAGGTTACTGATGGGGGAAAAAATACATTATACAAGAGTATATCCATACATTATGATTTGTGTTTTATAGCGCATGTATTATAGATTAGTGGCTATCATCATGTAATTGTGCAACAATTTGTTTTTTTGTATTCTTGTTTGAAACTTGAACTATAGTATGAATTATTACCATATCCGTAGTAAGAGGGCCATATCCGAAATATGCCAGTATCATCGTATTCTTCCTTCGATTCCGAGCTTTTAGAACTGTCATCAGCTGCAAATAAATAAGTCAGATGAACATTGCATAATCAACCGGTCAAACTGGTAATAAAAAACGGCCTGATGATGAGGGAACTGCATTTGTTGAGTTTTGACGCCTCCTCTCCAGAAACAAACTCAAGTAGGACAAAAAAAAAACTATTTATAGATGACAATCGGAGAAACCAAAATTCTGCAATGTCTACAGCATATATTTGCTAATTTGTTAGAGGGAAATTATGTTTTCCGGAGAGTGATGTTGAGTTCACTGTAATGACAATTTCTTCAGGCATTCACGTTTTTCATTTTTTTAAATTTGTTATCCTCATAATAATAATATTGTTATTCGTTTTTTTTTTTTTGGGGGGGGATACTGGAAATGCAATACTTATTGAGAAAACCTTATCCGTTTTAGTATCGTGCAGAAAACGTATTTTGAATGACACGACTGAATAGGCCTACAGCGTTATAGCTTGGAAGGGGATGAAGGTGGGGGGGGGGGGGGGAGGATCGGATTTTTTTTTCCGAAGGAGCGAGCTGCAGTAGTCACCAAATCCCTACCCATTTCTAATGCGATTTTGTCAATAATTTATGAGGGGGCTCACAACTCCTTAAGAATTAACAGCCCCAAACCACTTTATATCACTATTTGGTATTCCCAGTAATTCGTACATAATACATACAGTAAAATTAGGTTTATTTCAAAAGATAATACACCAATTATAATTGCCTTTATGAATGTCAAACATTTAACGCATTACGCAAGACTATTTCTGCATGATATTGCATAAAGTGCATTTTATTAAAAATACACCTTTCTATTTTTTCTACGTGAAAACTTATCGTGTAAAGGTTATCAGAGTGGGGTTTTTTCCTGTAAAAGTGATAATCAAAATCTACCATTGTCTGCGAAATTGATGTACAATGATCGTAAGTAAAATTTCAACACTTCGACCTTCGCCATGTTCCACCTTGTAAGTTTAATCAATCAAATTACAATGGTTTGTAACTTCCCATGTTTGATGCAGATTCTTACCTCGAATCTCCGTAATTAGAAGAAGAAGATTGTAGCAAATGGCTAAGACGAGCTTCATGGTTCGATCAGTTGATGATAGAACCTTCATCATCCTTTATATATGTCTGCAAATATTGGATTGAAAAGGTGTGAGGCTATAATGCGTACAGTCATCAGATCCAATACATCACATGGTAAGGTGACGGCGAAGTAGGTGAAGGCCGTCCGTAATTTTCAGACAAAGCTGGCAAGATTCATAAAGTGAAACTCAGACATAGCCACAGCACCTCATCAAACATTGGCACAATCATTGAATCATAGAGCTATAGCTCTATGATTGAATCATTCTCCAAGTTACTTCCGTCTCACCTGGAAATGGACAAAAAGATGAACTTGATCATGACCGTAAAAAGTTTTCATTGGTGAAAAGCCACCCACGAATGATGCAATATTGGTTGTCATGCGGTTGGCGGAATATTATGGAAGTAGGACATAGGTCTTAAAATGAATAATATGATTGTCGGATTATCAGAAAAGAAGGGACATATTCCTATATTCCTGTACGTGGTTTATAGATGGAGGATTCGCTAAATGGTTTCAGATCAGATTTAAATGATAATGCGTGATTGCTGTTGCTATGTTGCGTTTCCTCCTCGGTGTGATGATAATCGTTTATACATTCATGAACATTGTCATGTCGGTAATTGACACTTGGTTGTTTGTATACAGACCAATGGAAAAAAAAAAAAACAATAAATTGCGCTTCTTGTTCATCCAGCATGCCTTTATTTGGCACATGCGCTTCAATAGCAGCGATTGCAAGAATTCTGGCTGTTGATTGGTTTATTGCGTGACGCTGGATTTGTTCTTTTTCCTTTTTTTAACGACAAGAATAGCAGGCTTATTAGGACGGGCGGTTCCATGATTTAAACAAAGGGGTCCTACTTTATATATTGGGGGGGGGGGATGACAACCATCCCATCCATCCCCCATAAAAAAGAACATTAATAATATTAGAAATATCCACCTCTGTTGTGAACAGAATTTACACCATTTAAAAATAGATTTTTTAAAAGGAAGAAAAAAATCCCACCGTAACCGATGGGGGGAGATGATTATAAATTAATGAAAAAAAAACTGGTTGGTATCCACGTCTGCTATATGAAACTAATTTATCACTCAAAGGGAAACACAAAAAGTTACAGAAGAACAGTTGAGAGTGATACTACGGAGACAGACATACAAACGGGGATAGATAGGTAGATGAATATAAAGTTAACGTATATTTATAACGAAGAGATGAGTAGATATCGCTATACGGATATTATAATCATATAACAGATAAGTGAGATAGAGATAGATGAGGAGAGAGAGGGAAAGAGAGAAAAACGGAAAAGAGCGGAAAACATCCCATTTCGTCGTTATGTCAACTACAATTTCATTCAAACACGTGCCCATGAATACATTTTGATGTCACCAGAAACTAGTTTTGCTCGCAATTCCTAATAATTTATATGCCCATAGCGAATAACCAGGATATAGATATTGCCGTCAATCTGGCGTCTGCAGACCTTAAAAGTTAAGAAAGGTCACTGTGGTCAGTCATTCTTTACAATTTTATCGAACCTGACACGTATCATGCGTACAGTGATGGAGGACGTATTAAAGGCAAATTGGAAATTTGAAGAAAAAACGAAATAAACTGGAAAATATTTAGCCTAAGACATGCGAATAGTATATTAACTGTAGCAACTAGTGGTAATCGTGGAAGTGGTAATAGTAGTAGTAGTAGTAGTAGTACGGTCGTAGTAGTAGAAGTAGTAGTAGTAGAAGTAGTAGTAGTAGTAGAAGTAGAAGTAGTAGTAGTAGTAGTAGTAGTAGTACCGGTAGTAGTAGTAGTAGTTCCGGTAGTAGTAGTAGTAGTTGTAGTAGTAGTAGTAGTAGCAGTAGAAGTAGTAGTAGTAGTAATAGTAGTAGAAGAGCAACAATGGTATCAGCTAATCGAGTTATGAGTTGGGCCACATTGTCGTTCCATCGCGTGCTTAACGAATTCTGACCAATATTCTATAGGAATCATAGTGTAGGGAATGCTTTTAGGGTTAGAATTTGTGTTTTATGTTGTATTGCATTAAAATCTGTAACTAAATACTCACTTGTTGCATCAACTTTAGATTGTACATGTATATGTTGTGTACACCACTGCGCAGAGTTAAATGGGATTCAAATGTTTAAAGAAAAACACTTTTTGTCATGGGATTAATGTTTAATCAAATGTAACCAAAAAAGTTCCACCAGCATTTTCATCTCGATTACTATTAACATTATTAATGTGGGAGTTATTAGTCTTCACTTATTACATGTGGAGTTCAGTATTTTTGGCATTTGTTTAGTAATAGCGCCTGTCAACATACTTTTGCATTTAATACAGCTCATATTATCATCCCATTTAGTAATATTGCCCATCTCCGCTCCAAGCAAGAAAAGAAAGTGTATAATCAAAAACGGGTTAAGTACAATCATTGGATTTTGCCTGTGCTTGAATTGGGTTAATTCCTCAAAATAAAATCAATGGGCCACTTGCCTAATGCTTTCTACTCCGAGCTGTAATATAGGTAGGGGTGCAGTTGACAGCATCTTTTATTAGAGGTTTGGCAGTGGTATGATAATACGATAGGAAAGAATAATGCTGTTGGCATGTAAGTTAATGTCATATTTCATCCCAAGGATACAATATTTTAAAAAACAAAGAACGAGAGTAAGAGAGTGGGAGAGAGAAGGAGGAGGATGAGGATGAGAAGAAGAATAAATCATATTCTAAGAATGTTCCTCAAACGCGTTACTTCCATATCACTCGTCGACTGTCTTTATATAAAATCTTAATTGCGCGCGAAATATTGATTGCAGTCCCATTTTAAGCTTGTAAAATCCGAAATCTGAACCGCTCTTTAAAGAACACTTTCCAAACAAAGTTGTAATCACCCCAACCCACCCCCACCCCCTGCCTTCTCTCTAGCTCATTTTGTCTGTTTCTATCGCCCTGTCTTGTCCTCATCCTTCCCCTATACTAGATTATTTTGTCCCATGTGCTTTGGGTGACCTTATCGACACACATTCGAAAAGAGATGCCTGGACACGCTGAAAGTTAAGTCTCGTTGGCGTCAACTGTTTAATTTACAGTAATTTTGTTTCCCGCCACTCTATCCCGACATTAACGCACCTTTACAACATAACGACGTCAAATAAAATATCCACCCCTCTTTGTATTTAATAATATAACTTTTTTGTGAGATATTGTGTTCAGATGATGGCCTTTGACGATGTCTATGCCCAGTCAATTTCAAGTTACAAGTTCTGTATGTGAAGTTGTGTTCAGACGATAACTTTTTCACTTAAGAGGGTTAAGGACGATGGTCTATGATCAGAGTAGTGCAGGTACTCTCCTGAACAGCATTTGTGTTAATTCCACTCTGATTTGCCCCGAGCCCTATCCACTGCACCTTCCCTTCAAAAGAAATTGGACATCTATTTCTTTCATAACTACTAACCAATTTCGTAAAAGTCTTTGTCTTTCATTCCCGGTGTAACAAGTATTTAAAAGGTATGGTACAGATATCCAGATGAATTCACCAATTTAAGTCGTCATGAACAATAATTTAGAAATTCGCTAAATATCCCAGATTTGCTCTTCAAACGACCCCAACTTAAAAAAATGTATCAAAACAACTCAAATGTTAATGCAAGTGGAAATACACTGTAAAAACTATGGTGTTATGACTGTCACCACTTGGTGTTAATAAAGGACCACATCCTGAGGTGTTAAAATTACACCCTAGAGATTGAACATAACACCAAAGATTCTAATGTAACACCCATTCTAACACCCATACATGTAGGTGTTAAACTAACACTGTCAATTTAACACCGGTGTAAAATAACTGGTGTGGTCCACTATGTACACCGGTTAACACCAGAGTTTTTGCTGTGTACAAATACATATGTTAAGACTTATCATTGTTTGAAATCATATTGTCATGGTCAGCCTGAAGTTACGCAAATGTGTGCTTAATAATGTTTGTTTTTTATGACTTTGTCAAATTATGATGCTACATTTAGGAAAAATTCGGTGAAATGTAGTGCGTGTTTAGGGAACAGATTAAGTCTCACATCATATACCAAGTACACTTGTTTTTACGGGTGTTATCCTATCAAATATGCAATCCCATCTCTGGTGATGACGAACGTGACGAGTGCATGGTCTTTAATAAAGGGCGCCTATCAGTAAATCCTCAATCCATTAGTATGTCTTCCTAAAGATTAAAGACAGAGAACTTTGCAGAAGGTTAGGCTGCAACTCATTGGTTCAATAAACTATGCCTCAAGTTCGTCAGCTTTTATTCTTAAATCAAAGGAGCAAGTATTTTGTCGTCTACGCTACATTTTAAAGTTACAATTAAACTTTGTTTTGAATCCACACAATTGGTCATTCATTCCTTAAATGAGATTAGAAATTTGTCATTTTGTGTGGGGAAATATCGGGTTGATGTGTCCAACGAATTGTGAGATTTTAGCAGTTAAAACCCCACCTTGTTAGCATTACATGGAATATACTTGTGCTCAGTGTGTGTTTAATTTTTACTCTTTCCTCTTGACAATGTATTTTAATGTCTTCGTGACTATTCATTAAAAGTTACTGAGCCAAGCCCAAATGGCCGTCACTTTGTAAGCTAGATAGATGCTTCTAAACATAACAATTGAAAAGGAGATTATAGTTTAGTTCAACTTTGTTCGTTGATCTATATTGGTAAAAGTGGAGACATAATGAATTATGATTCGGTCATTTCTTTTGGAGAGGGTTTCGCCTTAACAAATTGAATTAGACCAATGTAGATGAAGCAAATGACATAATGCATGCTTGTGGCCGCCAGATATTGTCTACATGGTCTGCTTCTGGATTAATCCATTAGCCAGATTACCTGTTGCATTAAGGGATCAAGAAAGAATGCTCCAAACATGGCAAAATGACAACCTGAACATGATGAAAAAAAGAATCTCGGATGAGCCTCGCTATAAACTTGTTAAATCAAAGGTTATTCCCCATATCTGGATACTCGGCTCGGTTACCTGTGCCAGAATTACTCCGCATGATGTTGTTTTTGCTTTGCTTTGTTTTGATTTTTCTTTTATTTTTGCGTGTGTGCGGATGGCTGCATCGGTGTCGGGAAAGGAGACTGTCTGCCAAAGCATCTCTTTACGTGATGATTATTGTCATAATTTGTGTTAGAATACTTTTTCTGGCGATACGCATTTGCTATCCCTCGCGTCAAGGTATGATAATCTGTTTGAAGGTTAATTGTCCTCTAAATCCTCAGTATGTCTCATTCCATTTTATAAGGATTCCCCGCTCTCTCTCAATATTTCGCTCATACCCTCCCCATCACCCTCTCCACCTCTCTCGACCTCTTTCTCACCGTCCCCCTCTCACTCTACAGTATTACTATAATAATCCCAGCAGCCTGTTGTTTTATGAGGAAACATTCGTGAAAATACCAAGACGTATACACAAATCACTGGCGCACAGCTATAGGCCTGCGACTCCACCCCCCCCCCCCCCCCGATTCACGACCAAGAAGAAGCAAGAAAAGGGAAAGAAAGGAAAGGTAAAAGGGTAAATATGATCCATGATATGATATACATTGTGACAAAACATCACATAATTTTGGTATGGAAAAAAGTAAAAAAATTTGCTTGCTCACAGATTTATGGAAATTTCCCCAAACAAGTCACGTCTATTCTCAAATTTTCGGCTTATTACGCCTCTGACACAAATAATACTCGCATCATTGGAAGCGTTGTGGTGTAGCGGTTCTGACTCTCGCCTTGTAATCAGAGGGTCGTGTGTTCGAATCCCACCATGGCCTAGCGTCCTTTGGCAAGGCGTCAATCCAAAATTTGCCACTCTCCACCCAGGTGTTAAATGGGTACCCGATAGGATGCGAAAGCCTATGTAGTATGCCTAGCAATTGAGTCTTGAAATTCTTGTTGGAATGCTCCCCAGTGAGTGGAGAAGGTGCATACATTGTATGCGGGCATGCAAGGATCCGATGACCGGGGTAATAATATATCTGCGAAGCGCTTAGAGACGTCGTTCCGATGTGTTAAGCGCCATATAATTGCGGAATATTATTATCATTAAAATATTTAAATATTCAAATGAAATACTTACCGCTCTGCTCGTACCTCCTGCGCAAATCTTTTGGAACGAGCAAGGTGCTTATCCAATAAGGGCTGTGTGATGTCTATCTGCACACTATGGATGAAAATGTTCTAAAATAACCTGGAGTAGCACATCCGACTAACCTGATTTTAAAATAAAATGTTATTACGCAACTCTATGCCGAGAATTCATAACATTGAACATCGGAGTTGCTTTAATCTTATACTCCAATCAGCCAGGACGATGCCTGGTTCTTAATCCTGTATAGAGGCTGTCACCATTATGGAATATACTTTCAGGGCATCACTGAAAACTCAATAGGCTTGATCGTCTGTTCTTGTTAGTCACATCCGTCGTTTGATAGATGCCGCTGGTTTTGACTTTCACTCATCGAAGGTTGCCAAACTCATTATTACCTGAACTTACATAAAATCGTTAAAACTTTGGCTCATCCAAGCCATATCTGTACGATTCTTAATAAGCACTTGTTGCGTTGTATTACTATTCATCTGTCAGAATTAGTGGATTGCTCCCCCCCCCCCCCCACTTCATCCGCCTTTGCCTTTTTCTCCTTCTTTACCCCTCCCCTGTATATTAATGTTTACCTGATTTTATTAGCCAGATATAGAAATATTTGTTTAAAAAAATCTTACAGAAACAGAGACATGACAGAAGTATTAATGGTACATGTATATAGGCCTTTCATGTGGGTGCATACTTATGATTTCTGGTCGGTTGGTAAAAGTTGAACTTAAAAGAGATTTTTTTTCGGTAACAGTTTTGCAATCCCGTATGCAATGGCAAAAACATTTATATTATTCATTCCCTGTGTTGATACACGGAAAAGATGTTAGTTGTTTGTTGTATATCCTTGACCTTCCTGGTTCCGTTTTACTTCCCGTTAGTAAAAACTCGAGATCAGATCATAGCAATGGCGAAGCATCGTGACGTCATAATATGATGCAGGTTAGCCTCTCTTGGCATCAGAGTGGAAGAAACCAAGAAGGTCTTACAAATCATATTTTTTACGTACTTAGCCACCCCCCCCCCTCCCCTTGTCAATAATGCAGTGTACTCAGGAGCGATGGCGGGATATTTTGATAGGGGAGGCAAAATGACCTAAATTGTAACCAACGTCATATTTGATCATTTGACTTATAGAGATGTAATTGATACGCTGCCTAGGCCTCTTCTTCTCCCTTTCTTACCTACTCCCCCCCCCCCCTCCGAAAAAAAAATCCGCAACATTTCCCCTTTTCACTACCCGAAAAACATAGGGGGCGATTGCACCGCGCCGCCCCTGAGTGAACTTTATTTATTTCCTTCAATATATATCTAACACCAAAGATATGCTTCCCAAAATAAAAACTTGGTATTGAAAGAAAAATGAAAAGGTGTATTTCTGCTCTAATTAGATAAGTTTTGTAAAGCAATGCACGAACGAACACACATTGAATGCAAACTGATCACTCTTTATAAAAGTTTCACTGGAGTTGCCGTTTGCCATTCGAGCGTGTAGGTTAACGGGCAACTTCCCTGTAAACTCAACCCGTTGTCCCTGGTAACAAGCGTAGTTCTTTGCTTTGCAGAGTTGATCAAAACCATGACTTCCCTTTTGACCAATCAGATGACTAGTATTAAAAAGAGATGTATAGTATGTAGTTCATGCTCAGTTCCCATGCACAGACTTCATAATGCGACAGGTCAGGGTGGAATGAGATGTGACTATAACACATTTTGATATGAAATAAGATAGTAAAGTAATAATGGGATCTACCGAAAATCAGCAACATTTTACAAACCTATGCCCTATTGATATCGCTCTAATGTGAACAGTCCCCTGCCGTTGCACCTGCCGGAACCTGTCAAATTAAGGGCACTGAATACATTATAGTACCTATAGCAACATTCAGTATTCATCATTAAAGCAATTAGTGAGAACTATTGAACCAACCTCGGTGATGAACACCTGATAACTTTTATGATCAGGTTTGTACATTGTTTTGCTTGAAGCGCTGTCTGTCTGGGTGTCGCTGCTCCACCGGACACAAACCTATCAAATGTTACGCAGTGTCTGGGGAAAACTGGGAGAACGGTCCCAATTTACAGCAGACTGCAATTTACGGAATATCGCATATCTATCATGGTTTGTGCGAAAGAAATAATGTATGATGATTATAAAGTAAACATATTTTTATTTATTTATTCATTTATTTATGTATTTATTATTATTATTACCAACATCATTATTATTACTACTACTACTACTACTACTATTACTACTATCATCAATCATTATCATCATCATACAACGCAATCCTTCAACCAAATACGCAAAGTTCTTCTTGTCGAGTCCCTTTCACCAATACATGCATAATAACCATTACCATGGTAGTGTGAGCTCATAATACTGATAACAATAAAACAATTTCGCTGCTTTCTATTGAATCACAAGAAATGTTCACTTTTAAAACATTCAAGCATTTTGCAATACAAAATTAAATTTCAGGCAATGCTTGTCAATTTCCCCCTTGCATAAAAGTACAGAGGAAATGAGAATGATATGGCACAGGATTCGTTGCTACGACTGTGAACAATGGAAATGATATCACGAAATTCTTCGTTCTGCTTTCCTATCATAATGTGTCCTTCAGTTTATACAGTGTGACAAATAGGGGATGTGACATACATAATGATGAAGGAAACCCCCGACCTTCTCTCGATCATTCTGTAATTTTGATATTTGTTCTCTTGTCTGTAGGAACATTAATTTGTGTATGATTATGACGAATCTTGTGTTTCCCCAAGGACCCAAGGATAAGTCATGCTTTTATACGTGTACACTATAGGGTCATTCTCAGAAAAATGCTACAATTGATGGGAGGAAAAATCGTAAAAATAAAATCTACAAAATGGATTGAAAAATACAGATTGTGAAAGTACCATGTATGAGAAAGTGGCAACAGAAAAGGGGCATGTCGCTGTTGCGTCAATTTGAAGTACTGACCGGATTAACTCAAGCACTGTATATCAACGTTACGGAGGTTAATCGTTAGCATTGTTCACTTATGTTACTCAATTAAACCACCTTTGAAATGATTGAAATAGAAATGCACACCATTAAGTTTCAGTGTGGTATCAACAATTTTATTTACTGAAGCAAAAATGTTTGCAAGATAGAAAAAATATTCAATATTCTTTTTCAGAAGCAGGATTTTACCAAATAACATTTAACAAAAAGAACCATAAAAATCATTGCACATCTTTCGTTCAGTTTAATGTTCATAATTTGAATGAGGCAACCTTAGAATAACTTTCATCCATAACCTGAGATCCTAAGCAATGCATGACCAATGCTGGGAATCAAAAGATACTTTACCATCAAATCCTCGAGTGGCATTTACCCTTGTCAATCTTCGTTACGGAAGTTAAATGAAGTTACAAATTGCAGTATTTATTTGTTAGCTTAGGAAAATCCATATTTAGGTATTCGTATAACCTTTTATTAATAAATAAAGATAAATGTGGAACGCATAGCTTAATTTGCCAACCCCGCCCCCTAAAAAAATGTAAAAAACATAAACAGGAAACGGAAACTGTAATTTTATAGTCGTTCTTGTTCAAAGTTGGAATGAAAAAACCGAATAACCGGGCAACAGAATTACAGTTCATCTTTAAAGTTTCTGGCAATAAACAAAATATAACAATCGCAGTCCCGTTACCAGGATGAGTTCTCTGGGTTACGAGGAATCCCGCCGCCTGCCAATAGCCAAAAAAGATAGAAAAAGAGGGAAAAACATTTAAAAAAGGACATGGGGAAATGAATAATAAAAAAGTAAGGTGAATGAAACAAGAGGCTAAAAATTCACAAATACATAAATTATTAATGGAATCTATATGATCTAATCGCGATTTTTTTTTCATCAGTTTGTTTTATCGAGATACGCAATTACACATTCTATTCGTGATTTAAAAAAATGATGAATAGCCAAAATGTTTGATTATCGAAATACGTATTTCATTTATAAATTCCAACAAACCGTGAGAGTTTGAAATACCCCTTTCCATGTTTTCATGTAAGTAGGCCTATATCGATTATTCAAGCGCTTTTCATGCACGTTAAAGGGGTCATCCAGGCTGAAAAATGTGATCTGAACAGATAATAAGCAGACAAACAAAATACTGCAAATATGATCAAAATTGAACAAGGAATAGCGAAGTTATGCCATTTTAAAGATTTGCATTATTTTAGTGAAACAATATAGTCTATGCATATCTTCATGAATATTAAAAGAGTTGATTGATGGTGTACATACATGTAATCCCCACTTGTTTTTTTTGTATTCTATTGCATGAAATTATTTTTTATTCAATTTATATCCTCTTTATTTGAAAGCGTGCTTAAGATGTCTGGTTTTCATATTGGAATGACACATATTTTCAGCTCGCGCTTCGCACTCACTGCGCATCATTTCCTTAGCAAGACACCCATCCTTTTTATGATTACAAAAAGTTAGTAGAATGTCCCGTGTTGGGGACTAAACCTAAAAAAGCGCGCGTTTTACATTTGCAATAATTGTTTATTGGATATATATCTTGTTCTCAAATTACAACGTCCAAAAATTTTTGTTTTCAGATCAACATATAAAAAATTTACAGTCGCATCAATTAAGATACCCATCCTTGTAATTGGTACAAAGAGTGTTTAGAATGTCAAGCTTTCGGTCAGAATACGAAAAACAAATCAACTAGCACTTTGTACTCGCATTAATAGTTTATTCAGATAACATCCTGATCATTTCTACAAAAAATGCTAGAATTTCAAGTTTTCAGGTTAGACTATTCACAAGTTTTAGCTCGCGCTTTGCGCTCACATTTTTGATCGGTGATACATTAACCCTCCTCATGAGTCATTGCAAACAGTTTTTCTGTCTCTTTCCTTGTCCATGAAAGCTTAATTGTTTCTCCTTCTTCCCTTTCTCTACACCATTTCTGCCGACTACAGCATTAGACAAAGCCATGTCACCTATTCTGGAACTAGAATCGTGCTATCAATCTTAGCAAAGTACAGCAAAGAAGTGTATTAACTTCCGTAACAGTAATTGTTACGGAAGTTAATGCACTTTATATAGCAAAGGAAATTAGAAATCTTAAGTTCTAAAGAAGATGCCAATATTCAAAATTTGTAGTATGTATTATTTAAAATTCTAAAAACATTAAATATATATAATTCTCGGGAAATTGTTTTCGCTGGCAATTTTCCCTCTTTTCAAAGTGATGTTAAAAATAAGGTGTGTAATAATAATTTGACAAGGATGAATAGCTATCATTTGTATGGGTAAGTAGGTGGACGGTACCTTATATGATTTATATCTGTATGATCCGGAGTGATTCAGTATAGCACAAATTTGTAGCATATTCAAGAAAAAATGTTACGGAAGTTAATGCGTTACGGAAGTTAATGTCTTTATGCTTTATGGTCCAACGTGGTCCTTATTTAACAGTCATACCTTTAAAAATTGTATTTATTATGAAAGGTGTCTCTTATCCTATAAGATACTGAATCCTTAACAGAACTGCCAAAGTGCATATTTTCTTAAGGTGCGTTACGGATGTTAAAGCTGTTTAGTCATACATTTTATTTTTTAAGAATAGTCCTTTATTTCCGTGTAATACAGGAAACACATATGATAATTCCCTATCAATTATTTATTAATGAATATCACTCTACTTGTAGACACATTATCATATAATATCATTCAGTTTGAATGGGAAAAAAACTTGTGGCAGTATTCGTTACGGAGGTTAAAATGAATTTGGGACAAAGTTAAAAGTGAAATTAATCACAAAGGGATCATCAAATACTAGGATAAGCGCAGTATGTCGGACGTTTACACCAAGCTGCCCTCACCAGACATTACTGTAGGTAAGAAATACAGACTACTTAGGAAAGAGAATGATAGTAAAATCTAAAACTGACCCGAGACAGCGTCGATTCTAACAAAAAGCAAAAATAAAAGGCTTTTGTAATAAAATTAGAGCTTTATTAGTCACTGGTCGTATATGCTTTGTGGAGCTAGTCTATTATTGTAATTTTCTTGATAATATTTTTGTAGAAAATGTTCAGGGTTGTGAAGCTAGCGGCCATAAGATAGTCGAGACACGTTTTTTGTGAATTGTAACATTTTTTTTAGAATGACCCTATATATACATTCACCGGCCTCTTCCAATATCTGTCCCACAATGGACCTATTACAACAAAACAATGTATAAGAAGAGCATTGTATAATGTTGCCAATAGCTTCCATGCTTTATTCCTTGAACTTCTTTTGTTAAGTAGTCATTGTTTTGTTTAGTTTCTTTCGCTGATCTTATCATTAACTCGTCCGTTGTGTTTGTGCTGTGCAATGTAATCAATCATATCCCTCTTGATTTCAATTTCCATCTGTTTTAATTACACTGTACACTGAAACGGAAATAATACACAAGTAGTTTTAATTATTACCGCAGCTTCCGAATTAGAGATGCAAAATGCATTTAATATGTTCATATTATTATACGCCCACCCCATAACATGCCTAAGAACAAGATAGTCATCATATTTGCATTTCAGTCATGATTTTTCAGCATATGTGTTTGTGGTAACTACCAGTATTGAAGGACAATTCCACCCCCACAAAAAAGTTGATTTGAATAAAAAGAGAACAAATCTAACAAGGATAACACTGGAAATTTCGTCAAAATCAGATGTAAAATAAGAAAGTTATGATATTTTAAAGTTTCGTCTAATTTCACAAAACAGTTATATGCCAATCCTGGTCGGCATGCAAATGAGGAGACCAATGACGTAATCTACTTACTATTTCTTTTGTATTTTATTACATGAAATATGATTTTATCCTCATTGTCAAGTGAAACAACGATTTATTCCTCCCTGAACATGTGGAATTAGCATTGTTCAATTCTATATGGTTCAGTCAAGTTGCCATTATCGTCAAATCTGTATAAAAAAAAATATTGTATAATTCAAACAATAAAACACAAAATAAATAGTGAGTGAGGGACATCATCGTCTGTCTCATTTGCATGTTGTGCATATTACTGTTTCATGAAAAAATAAAGCGAAACTTTAAAATGTCATATAACTTTCTTAATTTAAGTCCGATTTTGATGAAGTTTTCAGCGTTATGATAGTTTGATTTGTCTATATTAATTCAAATCAACATTTTTTGCTGGGGTGGACTTTACCTTTAAGTATCCGATTGGTATAGGGGACATCTCGATCTGGCTATCTATCCTTTAATGTCACATGAGCTGAACATAAGGGATCGTCTTGTTTATGAAGCTATTCTATAATTCGCTTTTAATTTGTTTAAAGGCACAACGAAAACAATATTTTCTGAGTGTCAGACCTTATATTTCTTTCAGATGGGGATATAGACGTAAATTGTCAAAGTAGTATGTGTAAGTGTGTTCTTATGTTTTCATAACCCATATTAATCACTTTGTGAATCAACATAACATGTTATATGACTCTTGTGAAAATGACCATCTTGTTTGTTTGCGGGGTGATGGGATGTTATGGGAGGTATTTATAATGTGGTGAAACCTATACTTTTAAGGTAAATTTGAAATAATTTTAGTTTAGTAACCATTCAACAAATTACATGGTATTGATACAATTAAAAAAAAATTACCAGTTTGCCGTTTGTCATTGCTTTCTACTTTGATAAATATAAATATTTAAAAAAATCTACCGAAGGAAAATGTATTTTATTAATTAAAAACATGATAACTCCTTAAGGCAAAGGAAGGGCCTCTATTTTCAATAAAGTATTCATTTAACGGGATGGAGTGCTTTATTTCTACTTTTTTTTCCTACACACATTGTGATCGTACCTACAGGTTATAACAAATATGAATAATCGAATATTGAGAATCCTTTGAATTCAAAACCAACCCCCCCCCCCCCAAACAATTCATTATACAGAAAAATCAAGGAGGAAACATGTTTACAACAACTTCTTAGTTGAATTGTCTGTCTCGAAAATCATCCTTAGTCATGATGTTTTCAGAAATGTCAGAGCGAGCGGGAGGAAAAATCTTGGAAGTTTAAATATACGTTCCCATTTTGAGTACACCATGATGTAGACGGAGACATTTGCTAAGCCCCTTCACCTGAAGTGGTTAATTGGGCGTTGTCATAACAACCCGAGTGTCAGCTAACTTCATGCGAACTCAAACGTCCTGTCCGTTTCGCACAATTTAGTCTCCACAACTGCAAAAGTCATTTTGCTCTACCTCACGGTTTTCGTTGCCCTACCTTTTCTTTATACTCTCACCCCACTCTCTCTCCTTCTCTGACATACAGCGCACATACACACTCTCGTGCGCACACACACCCACACACACCAAATACTATATGCACCTTTCACTACCCCCCGCCCCGTCTCTATCTCTCTCTCGCTCTTACATTTTTCTCCTCCTCTTTGAAGCCCATTCCTATCCATCAAATTAAAATTTCCATTTCTCTTCTTTCTTTTATTTGATGGGATATATTGTTTGATGAATCAATATATGTTGATCAATCTATTCGATGAAAAAGACGGACTTTCTTGGTCTCATTCACATCTTTTCGTTTTTAACTCTTTTGACACGACCAACCCCACCTATAACTCTTCTTCTAATCAAGTGTATGTGGATCAAGAATGCGTAATGATGGAAATGAATGTAATGCAAACTATACTTCTAAGTATCAAATAAACTTTAATAATTTCGCCAAGCAGTTTGTTACAAAACAGGAATACTCAATAACGAGATGTGAAATTAAGAACTTTACACCGCTAATGAATAAGCAATGAATACTTTCTATATTATCTACTTTTAACCAACCTTAATCATTGTTTTTTTTTTTATATATTTCGTTTGAACACTTTCCAATTTACAAAACGGAAAAATACTCTTGAATTGAGACATATAGCCTTTTAAAAGTTAAAAGGACATGAAATCTTGGCTACTCGATCCAAAAAGAAAGATTGGAAACCATTCGATTGAATGTCGACATAAATTAATATCAACGTTGAGGGCATCACATAAAAACATAGTATTTGAAGTCCTGGGCACTGCCTTTGATTTTTACCCCTACCCCCCCCCCCCCCCCCCGCCTCGTAAAAAAATAGACAGGGGAACAGATTTATGGGAGATATTATATGATAATATTTGCTACGACTTAAAGAGCAGTCAACAGTTGACATAATCTAAAGACATGCGCAGTGACGGCCTCACCTTCATTAGTGTAGCTGACATTTCTGACACACTATCAAATAGCATTTAAATAGCGTAATATGTGAAAACTGTATAGAATAACAAATCCATTCTGTTGTTCTTAGGTTGTGCAAAATAAGGTTGATTAATGGCTTGCTTTGCTTCCAATTGCGTTGTGGCTATTCCTATATTAAAACATGATGTGCCATTTGAAGTCCTTATGATATTGTACTAACCCACAGATTATCACATTGCGAACACATTGTCACATCGTAAACATTTTACGTGCTATAAAAATGAAATTATATTTGAATCCAAGACTGGATGAATTCATATTGCAATTTCAAGTTTATAATATAATCTAAATAGTATTCATAAATACTATATGCTTAGTTGGAAATGGAGTGGTCCACTGCCATGGCTGCGTAGTAGCTTAATTATTTGCGCTAAAGAAAGTGATGATTAACATCTATTAGTTTTAATCTAAATTTACCTCAATCAAAATATAAAAGAATAAACAGACGGAACGAATGTGTGTTAGTATGTGTTGCTTTCTCCATTTTCTCCATTTGTATAAGCAAATTCAATTCAAATCGTACGACTAATTAAAATGATTAACGAAATTGGCCATCAGTGTGAATTAAAGACGTGCAATAATTTAACATTTCTTATTAGTATTCTGATAACTATCCTGAATCACAAATATTGAAATATTGTAAGTCAATTCTATATGTTAATATGAAAATATGCTCAGAATACAGTTTCTTCCAAAATCGGGTCGTAGACAAGTCATCGTGGTCGTTGGTGTGCGGCGACAATCGAAAAGTAATAGTTTCATCATGGTCATCGATCGTAAATATCATATTTCTAATATTACTATCGAACATGTCGAAAGCAAAAGTTGTATTCATGCTACAACAGCAGAACTAGTTTGCAAGTGAAGAAAACCAACAAACAAAATAGAATGGGAGATTCTTTAAATCATTTCTCCAATTTTTTTCAAGAAATTATCATGTGTAAATAATGGGTCGAAAAAAATGACAATTGCTTTACTTTTACCATATACATGTTATAGGACGTTAGAAATTATACCTAATGAAGCGCATGAAAGAAAGAGCAGTCGCTGCAACAATGCTGTTTTTTTTTTTTTTTTGGATAATTAGTATTACCATGGCACGTAGTTAAAAACCTAGAAAAGAATGTGAAAGATGAAACGGTAGAAGTAGTAGTAGGAGTAGGAGTAATAGTAGTAGTAGTAGTAATAGTAGAAGTAGTAATAACAGTAGTAGCAGTAGCTCCAACAGCAACATCAATCGTAGCGGTATATTGTAGTCCAAGTTGCAGTAATTGCGGTGGGAGCATATCAGTCATGTCAGTTGTAGCCGTATTGGTAATATAGAAGTTGTAGTCGTAAATGAATACGAAGTAGCAGGAGAGG
>NC_087247.1:8992500-9102500 GCF_037042905.1 Lytechinus pictus
GCAAAAAGCCTTTCAAAGTTCTAACAAGGGTCTAGAATTCTCCCATTTGAGAGACTTACATCCAAATTATAAGTAGTGCGTGGTATCATTATCATATGATTCAGTGGCATTTTGTCTTTCTGATAATGCAAGTATCATAGCTTTTATGGATCTCTATCACCTGTGTAATTTCTTGGTAACTCTGTAAGCTAGAAAGACACCACAGGAAAAATTGGCCAGCTGGCTGGCTTCAGGCATTTACCTCAAACTTACACTTTACTTACCTGGCCGCTTAATTTAGGCCCTTACAGCCGCTCATAGAAATTTACCCAACACTTATGCGCAACTTACACAGCCTTTTATAACAAGTCGACTGAGAAAAGGAAAACGTGGCAGATATAAGAGAGGCAGATACAATAAGATAGTAAAAGAGAAAGATTGAGATCTCAGAGAAAGAAAAAGAAAAAGGGAGAGGGTAGGGTATAGAGAAAGAACAAGGAATAATCAAATTTATAAGCTCATTTCACTTCAAATATGATTTGTATCTTTTAAGGATTTTTTTTGTTTGTTTATAACAATTAATATACAGTTCTGTGTATTTCAATGTTCTTGATGGACATTTATGCATAATTTTTCTCCTTTATTTTTTTTCAAATTAAATACAGAAAATTTTCAAAATGATAGAAAAAACACTGGAAGTGGTAGATCAGATGTTAACAAATGGTAGGTAGACTTCATTAATTTTCAGATACATTCTCTCTCTCTCTGTCTGCCTCTCTTTCTCTCTTTATTTCTCTCCCCATCTCCTATCATTTTCTTTTTCCTTTCTCATTCTGAGTCTTACTTCTCTTGTGATAATTCTTATAATGAAATATTTTGGTTCTCTTATGTTATGAATTATATGTTTTATGTATGTAGATAATAATGCAGAGCCCTGTGGAAGACCAGTGATTATTATAAAGATTTTAATTGTATATATTGTGTAATTGGACATATTTTTGTATACAGCTGAACAGGCTACTCTGGATAAAGATTTGCAATAAATAGATAAATAAATAAATAAATAAATAAATAAATGAATATATAAATAAATGAATAAATAAATCAATCAATCAATCAAAATTTCACTGGGAAATTGAGTAAGAATGGGAATCCATTGATTTTTTCCTCCTCCCTTTTTTGGTTGATAAATTTTTATGATCATATATTCCAATTGAACCTGACTTACCTAAAAAAAATCTTTCTGATATTGAGAGTTGTTTTTTAATGATCATGATCAAGTTGTTTTTAATGTTTTTGGTAAATTTTTGTTCTTTAAGCTACTGTATATCTTAACACAGAAAATGCACCATCAGATGCTTTTCAAAAGTGGTGTCCTTTGTTGAACAATTGTATTGTATTATTCAAAATAATTTCCATCTAATTTTGATTAATTGACTTTCTGCAAACACGTCAATTTGGCCATTGCTCTGGTCATTTTTGACTGGGTTGGAAGTGATTCAGATTGCTCTGAACATAAATAACTATCCTTAAAGGGATGATCCGGGCTGAAAATATTTATAACTAAATAAATAGAGTAAAATTCACATAACAAAATGCTAAAAGTTTCATCAAAATCGGATAACAAATAACGAAGTTATTGAATTTTAAAGTTTATCAATATTTTGTGAAAACAGTTATATGCACATCATCATGAATATTCATTAGGTGGGCTGATTGTCATATCCCCACTTTCCTTTTTCTTATATGTTATTACATGAAATCATAATTGTTTCATTTTTTCATACATATGTAAATAATGTGTCTCCATTATGATGAAATAAGTTGCAGCAATAAATAATGCTCTTAATCAGTTGTCAATCCAATTGTTTTAGTTCTTGGTAGAAAAATTTTGAATAAACCTAATTTCATATAATAAAATACAAAAGAACAAATGGGGATATGACATCATCAGCCCACCTAATGAATATTCATGAAGACATGCCGAGAACTGTTTCACCGGAATAATGCAAATCTTTAAAATTCAATATTAACTTCGTTATTTGTTATCCAATTTTGATCAAATTTTCAGCATTTTGCTCCGAGTCTGTGAGTTTTACTCTATTCATTGAGATATAAATATCTCCAGCCTGGACCATCCCTTTAAAGGCTTTTATTGATCCCAAATGGCATAGTAAATCAGTTCAGACTGAAAGTAATATCACGCTTAGGATCGAGAGTGAGCAGTAAGAGCAATTTTTAGCACCAGATTGCTAGACCACAGCTGCTGTGCTTTACAAAATGAGCCAACTTACTTCCTCTTGAATCCAATTAGATGATAGTTTCTCCTATACAAGCACTAGCGTACCTACGGGGGGGGGGGGGGGCAGAGGGGGCAGTCTGCCCCCCCCTGACGAGCCACAACCCATGCAAAGGATGTATCCCTGCCCCCCCCTGATGAGCTTGAAAGACCTTTTTGTTTTCTTTTTTTTTTTGCTTGTCAATTTTTTTTCTGGTACGAAATCCTTCATTCGTGATTGAAGACCTTTTTTTTTTTTTTTTTTGCTTGTCCAATTTTTTGGCGGACGGTTTTGCCCCCCCTGTGAAAAATCCTAGGTACGCCACTGTATACAAGTGTGATGAGCACAACTTCCAAGTTCAACATTACATGGATGCTATTGCTTTATATTACATGAGAGAGAACGCATGAGATAATGAAAGCTCAGACGTATCTTTGTGTCATTTCTTTTATCACTCAAGTTTTCAGCCTATAACTTTTGACATTTCTTGTCCAGGGCACGTCAAGGATGGTATGAAGTTGTGTGAGGACCTTATCGTAGTGCATGAATACAGATCTTTCATTGACGATATTCACGGTCAGTCTGTCAGTAAGTACTTCATCAAATCTTAGTTTTATGAATTTTCCTTTCATCAGGATTTTCTTGGAGGCAAACAACAATTCCTTTTAAAAACATTTAAACTAAGTATATGAAAGTGAAAATTTCATTTCAAATCAGTAGTGGCTTAATTTTTACGAGTAAAAGTGAAAAAACATTTAAACTAAGTATATGAAAGTGAAAATTTCATTTCAAATCAGTAGTGGCTTAATTTGTTACAAGTTTCTTCATAGTATAGTAATATATGCATATATAGGTTATTTTCAATTCTTTCATTTGAGTTTTGAATTTTTACATAATGCAAAGGAAAGAGAGGGTGATGGTATGATACACTCATCATTCTTTATCTTATATCATTTAATGACATTTTATAATTTTTCTATTTAAATTCTAGAACCACTTAAATATATACTGTATACAATGTATATATTTTTTACATAAATTCTTATAAAAAATGTATAATTATGTATCATGTTAAATACATTTCCGCAAAAATTGAAATTTTTTGAAAAATAATCAAAAATGAATAATGAGTGTGGGATACTTGTGTTATGCATCATCGTATGGTGAAAGTATGCAAAAATAAAATACCCTTTTTGGTAGCTTTCACATTTTACATTCAATCTGGGTGAAATTTTCAGTGTAAGTTACACTTGCTTGATTTTATACATTCCTTCAAATCAACTTGATGTTGAAATGGACCTTGGCCCCGTTGCATAAAAATCACCATTATGGTAACTTTGCTATCCAATGGTAACTTGCATGGAATCCTTGATTTTGATTGGTTGATGAGCATTGTTACCATGGCAGTTACCATTGCATGGCAAAGTTGCCATTATAATAACTTGGCCTTTAAACATATGAGGCCCTGTTTTGTATTGTAGCTTCCATGAGAGAAATGGTTTCTTTTTCTGGCAGAAAATTCCTATTAACACCACTGCCTTTTTTTGCAATACATGTATGCCACCCCTTGCCGCGGAGGGGCTGCACAATATAACAATCACCAAAAGCTGAATGGAGACAAATACTTGTTCTTTGGACCTTGATCAGTGGTGATGTACGTTGCCAAAGATGAATACACAAACAAAATATGATAATTTAGTTTCGATTTGTGTATGTTCATTTTGTGACTATGAACTTCGCATATGATATGGATATCTGTAATGCGTATGGTGCAGTAAATAACACGAATGGTTTTGTGTATGTTTGCATACCGTGAATATACAATATAAATATTGAATTCTTTCATGAATACCTTTGACAATAGGTCTTACTGTTTACGAATGGAAGCCTGAAATGGTATACATGTATGCTATAACAGTAAATTACATATTCCTTCCTTTTTGGTTCACTACTTGACTACAAGACTATTAAAATAGTGGGGGAACGTTAAACAATAAAGAATAGGCTATTTTGATGCCTAAAATGATGGGGGCAGACATGTATTTTTATACATTTATTGCCCAAATAAAAACATACTTGGGACATATGTGTAAATTGTCATGCAAATTATAAAAATGTGTTGGCACATTGGTCATTGCGTGCCTATATTTTAGAATGAAAAATTATAATTAAAACTGGTTTCGCTTTTAAGAAAAAAATCTTTTAATCTCAGAATTAACATTTATATTGCAAAATCCTTGCCAAAATGCTGAGGGGGAGGGGGGCTGCTTTCAAGTCTTTTCAGGGTTAAGAAAATTCAATTTGTTAAATTCTCTAACATTACCTGAGACTAGGGTAATATTATCAAAAGATAAGTCATGACAAAGTCCAGAATTGCTAGGTTTCATTGTACCACTGTATAGAAAGAACAAAATAACTGACCATGACTTGTAAGTTTCCAGGCAGAGGCGCATGCCCCCCCCCCCCATATTCTGAAAATTGCCCAATAAACAGAAAAAAAAGGTCATATGCAGGGGCTGCAGAACGGTTTTGAAAGTGGGGGGGGGGGCTGACCATGCAAAAAATAACAATCAGAAGGTAATTTTCATGTTTTTGTACTCGGTTTCGGAAAATATGGGGGGAGGCTGAAGCCCCCTCAGCCCCCCTCCATACAAAATGCTCATTGTGTGGTTTCTTTTTGAATATTTAAACTGCTTTAGAACATTTCAAGTAGGACAAAATTGAATACGTGATGTATTTTCTCCCACTTGAAATGACTCCTGTTCTTTCCAAATTTCAAATGTTTCATTATGATCATAAGCAGGAGACAAAAACCCAGAGTGTAAAAAACCAAATTTCAAGAATGAGAGTGTGAAAACAGGGCAGTCTATTGGAGTCAGTGTTATGATTCTTTTTCTAAATACGGTCTTCTGCTGTTGATGATAATTATATTCTCTCTTTTTTTTTCAGTGACCAACCCATTCTATATGTGGGATAGTGAAAAGACATTCTGCAGACTGTTTGGCCAGCCTATAGAAGAAAGGACTCTGCATTTTGTTCAGGTACTAGGTTGAGATTAAAGGACAAGTTCACCCCAACAAAAAATTGATTTGAATAAAAAGAGAAAAATTCAACAAGCATACCACTGAAAATTTCATCAAAATCGGATGTAAAATAACAAAGTAATGACATTTTTAAGTTATGCTTAATTTCACAAAATAGTTATACGCACATCCCGGTCGGTAAGCAAATGAGGGAACTGATGACATCACTCACTCACTATTTCTTTTGTATTTTATTATATGAAATATTCTTATTTTCTAGTCATTGTCCTGTGAAACAAAGTTTTATTTCTCCCTGAACATGTGGAATTACCATTGTTTAACATTTTATGGTTCAGTCAGGTTGGTCCTTATTGTCAAATCTGTAAAAATTGAAATATTGTATAATTCAAACAATAAAAAACAAAAGAATAGTGAGTAAGGGACATCATCGATTCTAACATTTGCATGTGACTAAATTGTGCATGTAACTATTTTGTCAAAAATAAGCGAAACTTTAAAATGTCATAACTTTTGTATTTTACATTCGATTTTGATTAAATTTTCAGCATTATGCTCATCTGATTTTGAATTTCTCTATTGATTCAAATCAACATTTTTCTGGGGTGGACTTGACCTTTAAATTGTAGTTGCTACTATTTCATTGAAAATTGAAGGGGATAGTTTTTAAGAGTGTACAGATTATTAGTTGAATCTGATTCATGGAAAAAAATATTAATCCAGTAGTAGTAGTTAAATTGTATTTATTGAAACAAAAAACATATGGCAACCCAAAGGTTGAATTACATGAAGTTTACATTGATAAAAATTCAAATTGGTTACATATTTACATTTGGATAGTCAAACAATTATTGTTAAAAATAGACACAATTCTATAATAGACAAGGTACAACTTGAAATTAAAAGGGTTGAAAGAGTAGTATAAAGAAAGAGAGCAGGAAAGAAGAAAAAAGAGAAAAGAAAGAGGGGAGGAGAAAGAGAGGATAAGAGAAAGTGATGAATCATGGGGTGGAGAGGTTGGAGTGAGATTCTCATTGATATAGTGCACTTCCATTGACGTGTGGATAGCATGCGTGACCATGGGGTTTCAAAAAGCACCCTAAACAAGTATTTTCCATGTTCTGAAAATGCACCCCTTAAAGGTCAAGTCCACCCCAGCAAAATGTTCATTTGAATAAATAGAGAAAAATCAAATTAGCATAACACTAAAAATTTCATCAAAATCGGATGTAAAATAAGAAAGTTATGGCATTTTAAACTTTCGCTTATTTTTCACAAAACAGTGATATGCACAACTCGGTGACATGCAAATGAGTCAGTCCATGATGTCCATCACTCACTATTTCTTTTTTTTTTATTGTTTGAATTATACAATATTTCATTTCTTACAGATTTGACCATAGGGACCGACTTGACTGAATCATATAGTATTAAACAATGCCAATTCCACATGTTCATGGAGGAATTAATCACTTTTTCATTTGACAATGAGGAGAAAATTAGAATATTTCATATTTCGTATAATAAAATACAAAAGAAATAGTGAGTGAATGATGTCATCAGTCTCTTCATTTGCATACCAACCAGGATGTGCATATAACTGTTTTGTGAAATTAAGCGAAACTTTAAAATGTCATAACTCTTATTGTACATCCGATTTTGATGAAATTTTCAGTGTTGCGCTTGTTGGATTTTTCTCTTTTAATTCATATCAATTTTTTTTGGGGGTGGACTTGTCCTTTAACAATTATTGGCGTGTGAAATCCCACCCTTAAAAAGTATTGGAAACAATTAAAACTGTACCCTTGACAAATATTAACAAGCACAGTGATATCTTAAATTATGTCATGGATGTTGGCTTTACCTTTACTTGCATTGGGTTTAGGACCCACACACCTCGCTCAAATCGGACCCTAACCACGTATTGTCGGGGCAAAAAGTACATCCTTATTTATAATGAATTTTAGTCTTTTTATACCCTCGCAAATTGGACCGTAAACACATAGTTTTCCTAATGAAATATATACCCTGTTTTCATTATTTTAGTGTTTTTGACACCCTCATTACTATCTTGAGAAAGAGATCCTTTTTACGTTTTTTGGGGTCACGCATGGCATCCACTCATCAATGGAAGTGGCCCTCCATGTTGAGAAGAATGCAGAAAGGAAAAGGGAAGAAGGGGGAATGAGTCCTAGTAATCTGAATTAATTTGTTTAGCCATGAAATAGTTAACTCCTGAATGTGTAGGGCAATAATCATTGGCCTTCTGTTTAAATTAACCTTTGCTTAATGTAAAATTAGAGGAATTGTTTAGTTTATATAGTATGCAGCCTTGTAGCCAGGGTTTTCAATTAGGGGGTTCGATTCATTTTCTTCCTTGGCTGGAAAGTTGAAAAGCAAGTTAAAAAAAAAGGTCATCAGTTTTTATTGTTAGGTATTTTGCACCGGACAATCTCCTTTTCTCCTCTATTTTTCTTGCTTTGGAAAATTTAGGGGGTTCAATCAAACACCCCCCCCCCCTTTCTGGCTATGGCCATGGTATGTGTTTTCACCTCTCCCATTAGACTTTATCAATGTGCATTCAGTTACATAAAAAAAAACTTCGGTTGATCTTATCAGGACTGTTATAAATGCTTGTTCATGTTCATGGTGACATAGAAGTCATTGGCTAAGACAATGTTCTTTGCAATGTGGAAATAGTAGTAGTAGTGGTGGTAGTAGTAGTAGTAGCAGCAGTAGCAGTAGTAGTGGAAGTAATAGTGTAGTAGAAGTAGTGGAAGTAGTAGTGTAGTAGTAGTAGTGGAAGTAGTAGTGTAGTAGTAGTAGTAGTAGTAGTAGTAGCAGTAGTATAAGAGGAAGTAGTAGTAGTAGCAGCAGTAGGTGTAGTAGTAGTAGTAGCAGAAGTAGTAGTAGTAGTAGTGAAGTAGTTGTAGTAGTAGTAGCAGAAGTAGAAGTTGTATTAGTAGTAGTAGCAGAAGTAGTAGTAGTAGTAGTAGTAGAATTAGTAGTAGTAGTAGTAGTAATAGTAGTAGTATATATAGAAGTAGTTGCAGCAGCAGAAGTAGTAGCAGTAGTACTGAAACTTGTTCTGTTTCTCCCCTCAATACATGTACTCTAGGTGATAACGACCCTGCAGTATCTACTCCATCTAGGAGGATGCCTGTTTGAGATGCTACGCCGATGGCTACATGCAGAAGAATGCAAGCAGGACGTCACGATTTACTGGAAGCCGCCTCCGGAAAGACTCTTTCACGTATTCGGAGTAAAATCACCGACTCTGATTAAAGCTTATACTGTCATCAATAAGTATGAACGGTGCTTGCTCGACAAGACTATGTATGAAGTTACCGAGGAAACAAAAGACGGACGCCATATGGTGGATTTTAAGATTGATTACAATTCACCGGGGAGTGAAGACGAAGATCCGAGATCTGGTGAATCAAATAGCGTGGTTATTTCAATTGTAAATGAAGACACAAAGGAAGTAACGAAGAGGGTGAAGTTGAGATATCCAAGATGGCAGACTACCACATACTCGCGTAATCCTGGCGAATGTCCCGGGTGCGAGGACCATCTGGAGTGCATCCGCAAGCAGGTCATTGACGAGGGCTACGTCCTTCCGAAGGCCTTTGAGGTCTTTTACGAACCTTATTTCCACGTGAAATTGCCAAAGCAACAGACTGAAGCAACCGAGTGTGATGGTACTACGAATCATGATACAAACGGTCCAAGCGTTGCCAGCGCTAAGAGTAAGGATAAAGGACTGACGAGGAAAGCCCTCAAGCAGATAGGAAAAAAGGAGCGCAGGCATCAGAGGAAGAAAAAAGCAGGGGACGAGAGTTTAGACAAACAAGAAGCAGTGGGGCTTCAAAAATTTGTGGACGGTAAGTTGATATAGTCTCAGGGTCTCGACTCTCATTGCAAGATAGCCATCTTTGACAAAATTGCCATCAATTGAGACTACTATGGAAAATTCATTTGTTATTATCTGTTGAGCACTGCTAACATACCACTGATTGCCACGTGACCTTCAAATGGGGCACAGGTGAGGTGAGATGACATTGTGAAAAACTTAGAGCTCGACTCATTACTTCAACCTAATTTATGGGCTTGAAGAGAATACTCTCTCCCCCCTCCCTTCCCAGAATACTGAAATATATTCTCCTGCACAAGTATAAAGATGCATACACAATGATGTTGGAAATCGAATAACAAGTCAAACTTAAGAATGTTGTATCAAGTGCACCAGTGGTGGAGGTATGCTATTAAAGGGATCAGGGGCCCGTTTCACAAAGAGTTGCAACTGTTGTAACTTTGCCATTATGGCAACTACCATGGTAACCTTGATTTTGATTGGCTGCTGAGCCCTGTTGCCATGGTAGTTTCCATAATGGCAAAGTTACAACAGTTGAAACTCTTTATGAAATGGGCCCCTGTATGGCATCTGTCGACGATGCCTAATATTAGTGTTTTGCCAAGAAAGCTTTTATCATTGCCTCCAATGTTCCAGTTGCGACCAAACTTGAATGGTTGATGCATCATTCGGAGCAGAGGATAGTCAAAAGATCAAAGGTCACAGCATGGGTCATCTGTCTTCTTGAGCACAATGTTATTTTTATATTTCATGGTCTTTAAAGGAAACTAAAATACAAGGAGAGAATCAATCTTATCAGAAAGAATAAAATAAGAGGAGCAATCGAAAACTTGTTTAATCAAAATCGATTAAAGAATAAGCGAGTTATGGAAGTTTGTTAAGTCTTGTAGTACTTTCTATGGGGATCCTCAAATTGGCAAACATACTTTAACATGTCTGATTTTGTGGACAACTCTCTATTTGTTTTGTGCACAAATTTTCAGATTTCCCCCTTTATTTCATATATTTCATATCATCTCCTCCTAACCTTGACATATGTGGTGTGAATTATATTTTCCCATGACATATGTTATGCTCAGAAGGAGGCAAGATGCAATTCGGAAGATAATGGGGGGATCTGAAAATGTGTGTACAAAACAAATGGAGAGTTGTCCACAAAACCAGCAATTTTGAAGCATGTTTGCCAATTTGCGGATCCCCATGGAAAATACAAGACCCTTTAAACGTCCATAACTTGCTCCTCATTCTCCTTCTCCTCCTCCCTCCCCATTTATTTATCATCTATCTCCTCTTCCTTCTTCTGATTGAGTCTCCCTCCGTCAATAATTCTGAAGATTCTTAAAGATGAAGCGATCATTTCCTTATTGTATTTTAGCATGCAGAAAAGTTCCTGGTTTTATTGAAGAGTTAGAGAGGCTGCAGCCAAAGAAAATCGTAGGTGTTCCGTTACCCGAAGGATATCAACCAGAACTAACTAGGCCTGCTCCGGGAAGTGAATGCCGTGTTAGAATACTGGACCCTCATGGAAATGAAATGGATGTACTGGACCGAAATGCGATTCTTGAGGAAGAAATTCAGAAAAGGGTTTGTATTTCAGTATCCTACATTTACCCACATATTCACGCTGCCCTAAGCAGGCATAGGATATCAGATGATAAGATGTATTTATCTAGGGTCATCACATAGAAATTCAAGATACTACTAGATACTTTATGAAGTGTTAAAAGTTTATATTTAAGAAATGACAAGCAAGATCAGTTTACCCTATTAACTACATGAGTGGGTTTTCAGCATTTAGTATATCCAAGAACTTTTGCAGATGTGCTTGGGACATTATAATTTTGTTTGATATTGTTTACAGCTCCTGAAGCAAAGACAGATAGAGGCAGCCAAAAAGAAAAACGTAGATGAAGGAGTGACATCAAGTAAAGAGGAAGATAATAATGATAAAGATGGTGATGAAGAGAGGGAAGATAAAGGAAGCAAAGACGAGGACAAAGATGATGACAGTGACAGTTTGACCACAAATTTAGGTAATGCTTCAAAGGAAGAAGAAAAACAGTCCGTTCGCGAGATGAAGCAGAATGAACCTTCGAATATGGAGATGAAAAAGAAGAAAGACATTCCAGATTCAGAGATGAAGCAAAATGGACAGATCCTTGATGAAAAGCTTCATCAGAATGACCATCAACCTCATACAGATCAGAAGGAACATGTTCCCAGAACAGAGATGAAGCAGATGGAACAGAATCCTGATCCAGGGGTAAAGCAGATGGAACAAGTTCCCATCACCAAAGATCAGTCTGCTAGCTGCCTGTCTGCTGAGGATGAGAGAACTGCTGTCAATGGGCTTGATGATCACCAAGGAGAAGGGTCCAAGGAAACAACCGGAACTAATGCCATAGAATTGTCCGATGAAGTCACCGAGAATCATAAACTAAGACAGTGCGCATTGTGTGGCAAGAAAGAGGACCAACCAAAGACGTACAAGAAATGCCAGCAGTGAGATTTCTTTTACATTACATATATTATGTTGACTACCCAAAATGTTTCTCATGATTTTCGTAATTTCCTTTAAATTTAACTCAATAAATAAAACTGTTGATGTATGTTTTGTATTTTACATGTTCATTCTGGATGGTTGGCAAGTTATAAAGATCATGTCAATTCATATTCTAGGTTTTCTTTTGTTTTCTTCTTGAGAGGCAATCAAAATTGACTTGTCTATGCCTCTGAACTCGCACCCTTTTTTTAGTTTCCTTACTCATTCTTGTTGCTATTTTTTTCACCAGTCAACTGTGAATTCAAATTGATGTTGATTTATTCATTTTTTCCACTTTCTTTGTTTCCAGATGTCGACAAGAAAAGATCAAGCAGGCAAAGTTCTACTGCAGCAGAGATTGCCAAGGTACTTCTGCCTAACTTTTGTATGCCCCTGCCCAGCGTAGATGGTTGCCGAAGACTCTGTTTTGGGGTTGTCCTATTACCCATCTTTCTGCCCCTCTCCCCTTCCCTCCATCCCATATTCAATTTCACAATGACTAAAGAACTTTCACGAATCAACTTCAACCTTGGGTCATATATCTTTAGAGGAGTGACAAAGATCTGATTAGATTTTAGTATCAGAAGGCTAAAAGGCTAACAAGTGGAACGCCTCTGGCAGTCTCGCCTGCATTACGCGATTTAATATACATGTAGCAGCAGTGCTAACTTTGAAAACTACAATAAAATAATCATTCACAAAAATACCATTCATATAATGACATAATACCACGTTCATTGACCATAAATGACATTTGAACGGTGACTTAAGACTTGTCAACTACACCCATGTCCACATTTCATTCACTCTATCCATAAACTTTCAAAGTTATGATGGCAATTCAACAATTACCCCAACATGGCCTAAGTTTATTGACTTTAACTGACCTTTGACCTTGGTTTTGTGACCTGAAACTCACAGGGGATGTTCAGTGATACTTGATTACTCTTATGTCCAAGTTTTATGAACTAGATCCATAAACTTTCAGAGTTAGGATGGTAATTTAACAAATACCCCCAACACGGCCAAAGTTCATTGACCTTAAATGACCATTGACCATGGTCATGTGACCTGAAACTCGCACAGGATATTCAGTGGTACTTGATTAACCTAATGTCCAAGTTTCATGAACTAGATCCATAAATTTTCAAAGTTATGATGGTAATTCAACAAATACCCCCAACTTGGATAAAAGTTCATTGACCCTAAATGACCTTTGACCTTGGTCATGTGACCTGAAACTCAGGCAGGATGTTCAGTAATACTTGATTATCCTTATGGCCAAGTATCATGAACTAGGTCCATATACTTTCTAAGTTATGATGTCATTTCAAAAACTTAACCTTAGGTTAAGATTTGATGTTGACGCCGCCGCCGCCGTCGGAAAAGCGGCGCCTATAGTCTCGCTCTGCTATGCAGGCGAGACAAAAAGGGCATTACCTGTGTATACATATGCATGAAAATATCTTTGCCATAATTTACAAACTGATATACAGATGAACTCTAAACTTCTAACTTCAAACTTGACAAAAGTATACAAAACCTATCATTCGTCTTGCAACAAACCCAATGTTAATGGCAACTTTAAGAGTTTAATGGATTCCCCCCTTTAAAAGATATCTTTTGTGTTGCCTTAAATTGATGGTGATACTTCAATATGATGTTGCTATAGTAGTCAACCATTAAGGTGTAAGTCATAGTTATCTTGGTTGCTTGTCTTCATCAAGACCCAAGAATTCTAATTCCGCAAACCTGATCACCAAAGTCTCGAAATGAAAAGTGTTATTCTGTGAGTTTTACCTCAAGATGGAAGCCCAAGCAAACTTTGGCTTTATTATTATTATTTTTTTTTTTGGGGGGGGGGGAGAGAAAGTGCATTATTTCATGAATGTTCAGTCCACAAAGAAATTATATCGTATACCATGAAGTAACCACTATCTGTGTATGTGTGTTTATTTCTCTACTCTGTATTTTCTGTCCTAGTACAAGATTGGAAAAGGCGCCACTGGAAGGAGCATCTAGAGAAAGAGACAGAGCCTGAGCCCAAGAAGACCCCAAGAGTGGCAAAAAGCACTGAGCCGCTTGTGGATATGGATGAGGGCTATATGATTATAGGTTTGAACAGTTTGAACGAATTCACCAAGTTGGATGACGTAGATTAGGCATTTAAAAGAGAATTCTATATAAGGTGTACAAAGATAAATCAGCCGTAAGGCACGGACAGCCAAATATGGAAACTCTGAACGAGCTGCTATTAAATTGCAAATCAAGCCCAAGTCCCAAGATCAAGGGCAATGGGATATTGCAAGAAGCTTGAGTTGAATGCAAATCAATAACAAATTTGCATTTAATTATACATTCAATGGGAATGAGTAATTGTTTAACTTGATATTCAGTCTTGGTCCAAGCTGGTGATCTATAAAGCTCGGCACAAACTAAATTGGGTTCCAAAAGAAACTGATCTTTACAAGGGCACTGCACAAATTCCACTCAGTCAAAGAGAACAGTATTTTTACACAGGCTAGCTTTGATAATCTTAACTAAGCACATGTCAATAATTAAGAGATTGATTCAATCAAAGAGAGGCTTTAGCCCCTCACATCATTTGGTTTCAGACTCCAAACTCACAAAATGGCAAAAGAAAGACCAATGAAAATGAGATGGGATTAAACAAACTTTCCAGTAAGTTACACGTGTCATGACAGGCATGTTTAATGATTGGCTCAATCACAAAGACGCCACAGGAAATGAACATCAAAATGTTTTGGAACCCATTTTACATGATCGGTTGCAATCTGATTCTAAATGATATTGCAATGGCATTTGATATGAACATTAAACCTATAAAATATTAATGATCATTTTTTCTGAATAGTAGTATGAATACTAAAATGGACAATTCCATAAAATGATCAACCTTTTTGTACGTCCGACCCCCATTTCACTGAAGTCTTACTTCACTTCATGAACTGACCAAGTCATGGTCCTTTGAGAACATTATGTACTGTAAAAGAACAAGTCAGACAGAAAATTTCAAGAAGGTCCCACATATAGGGGGTCGGATGTACATATTTTATGGAATTGCCCAAAATGAAATTCCAGTCTGTTTCAAACCTCCATGTAGGGATAAACGCAAATCCAATTACATATCATAATGACATCATCATCCACTGCAGATTTGAACTAATTTGGGATTTTAATCTGATGCCAAAACTTCAAATTAAATATCAACTTTCACATTTGATGGAAGATTCAATGAATCTATAGAATAATTGGTTTCCATGTAGCCCCTTTCCCCCTTTGGCTGCTATTACTCAAGCATTCATTTTGCTTATATAGTTTGCCACTGCATTCGTTTTTCACTACTTTGTCTTATCCTTAAATTGTATTCATGTCTAAATTTTGTTATGACACTACTATAAATTTGTCACATTACAATGTACTTTCATGTCATACTATGATTATGTTTATGTATTGTAAATTTATTTTGACTTTACAATAAATGCAGAAACTCCTGCAAAAAAAATAAAAAAATTAATAAATAATGCCTGATAATCTAGTTGCTGAAATCAAATGCACTGATGAATTTGATAAACTTCTTTGGCCTAATGTCTATTCATAATTTTAACTTGGAAACAAAAGGGAAGTAGATATAATTAAGCAATATGAAATTGGCATGTAATGGCATGATTTATTAATAGAAATTTATTTCCTTGCAATATGCTCTGAAGTACTATAAGCTGTAATTAAGCATCAATGTTGATTAAACCATGTTGTAATTCTATTTTTATATCACATCAATGAAAATTTGTATAATTTTTTTTGCTCATGGAGTACAAAAAAGAAAGAGCCATTTGCATTGTCACTTTGTTCCTATTTTTATTGCCTTTAGCAAACAATTCTTTAAAATTATTTTGAGTTATTATGCATTTTTTTTCATCAGTGAGTACTTTCCAAAGTTTAAAAAAAATAATGTCGAACAGTTAGCAATGAATGTTTTTAGTCAGATCAATTTAGTACTTCATGCAGTAATGCTGATCATTGTAAATGCTGAAGTCTTTTTTAGTACTGGTAATGTGCATGTATGTTATGCTGATTGATTTGGAATATCATAGCATTTGTAATTAAGAAATGCATTTTGTAGATTCAAATCTGATTGATAATTCATTCAACCACTTCAATTTGAAAGTTTTATTCTTAGAATGTTGTATTCCAATACACCTTGTTATCCTTTAACAATACTAACATGTATTTCTTCTTTTTCATTCTTCAAAGTGAATATATTTTCGTTTCTCTTTAGCTTCAATTTCGCGATCAAGTAATTGATATAATTTGTACTGTATGAATTTGTAAAATCAGTCGGCTGATATCTTTTTAATGTGATGTGATAACTATTTTCCTAAGAATTTGATGACCTCTGTATTAAATGTATGGAAATTAAAATATCCAAATGAGTTTGTTGATATTGTGTAAATACTTTGTATTAGAGCATAGTGCAGTCACAGGAGGTGAAAACTCATTTACAATTGATTTGAAATCACAGGACATAGCCCCCAATTATTCTGATATATTTGAAATGTACACAATCTTTCTTTCATGAAATTTCCAGTACTAAAATGGTTATCCTAAACACAATTAAATATGATATGTTTCATAATCGATTTTCATATTTAATTCAATCATTTGATGCACTATGAGATTTGAATTGTTTTCACTATTTTGCAAATTGTTTAATCTGAAATAGAGAACTCTAGTTTGACAGTAGGCTATTGTATTGTATTTAGATGTGTTGTGTTTTTCTTATTCATGTGCTAGCTACACAAAGTAAAATGTTTTTGCTAATGTAGAGGTATTCAATAATTATTTATAATGCAAAAAAATATGTACAGCTGTGCTCAAAAGTTAGTGAACCCATCACAAAGTGTGCTCCTCCATGCTTAGTGTTGAATGTAGACAACGACACTTCAATGATCAGCGAGCCCAGATTAACAAACTTAACTGAATGTAATATTTGTTCATCTGACTTCATAATTAAAAATCTTAAAAAATGGCAGTTCAAATATATATGTTCTTTTCCTGGTGGGGTTCACTAACTTTTGAACACCATGGTATATTTTTTCTAATAGAATAGAATTGAAAAGGAATTTGATTTGCCTTGCATGATTTTCTACTACAGCAACACCTTTTTCAAGATTCAAACTCAAATCACCTTTCCAGCTACTGTTGTGATCTTAATTTCAATTCTTTAGATCAAACAAGAATCATTTGAGCTTTACAAAGCAATCATTCAAAAATTGATGCGTACAATAGAAAATTCATGTCTCAATGGCATATCAGCATACCGTTAAAGGACAAGTCCACCCCAACAAAAAAGTGATTTAAAAAGAAAAACAAAAATCAAACAAACAAAATACTAAAAATTTAATAAAAAATCAAATGTAAAATAAGAAAGTTATGACATGTCAAAATTGTGCGTGATATCAGAAAACAGTTAAATGCACATCCTCGATGGAACTGATGACATGTATAAAAAAATATGAAATGTTTAAATTTTCTCATTTTAATGTTAAATAAAGATTGATTTCTCCCTGAAGATTTGGAATTGCTATTGCTGTAACCTATTCTGATTTGGTGAAGAGTCTCATTATTGTCAAATTGCAAAAAAAAAATATTGTATGATTAAAACAATAAAATGCAAAAGATATAGGGAGTGATATCATCGACTGTCTAATTAGCATGCGGCTGTGTTGTGCATATAACTGTTTAGTGAACATTAGCAACAATTTGAAATGTTATAAATTTCCCATTTCATCTGATTTTGAAGGGATTTTCAGCATTATGCTTCTTTGATATTTCTCTCTTTATTCACATCAATTTGTTTCCTGGGGTAGACCTTGCCCTTTAATAAACCTTCCAGTATAAGTCTTGGTGTCTGGCAGCCTACAGCTCCCACCATTACTTATCATTGATGGTTGCCTGAAAGAATGGCGGAATTCAGTATAAATTACTTTTCTAAACAATGTCAATTCTTCATATACTTTGGATAAATCACTCTTTCAGTTTCATACAATTATACTGTTCATAATTAATCAGTAATTGTTAAGGTGTGAATTATTTGTTTTCAACTCTTCCGGTGTGAACTATAGTGCAGAGGTATGTGGCGTGACTCATACCACGAACAGCCTTGGTTAGTGTTTGCACTCTGTTAATACGTGTTCGCCATTATGTGCAATTAATACTGTATGAGAGTAAATCAATAAATGCTCAGCTGGTCGAGGTACTGTACAAATATTCTATACTTTAAATTTGACATTCCTATGGGGAATATAATAACAAGTAATTGCCCACTAACTGTACACAAAGTAGTCAGAACCACCAAATGACTTTTTCTATACATTTATTGCAATTTGTAATAAGTTATTCTTATGGATTATCAAGGCATCTTTCAGCCCTCTGAAATTGTTTCCTAACTAATATCAGGAATGATTTACGAAGTAATATTAATGAAATACATATTTACTAGCTGTTGTATAATGCGATTTAATGTTATTACATCTGGATATATGACTACACCTCACCAGATACGAGACTGGGTTGTGCGGTAATAAAGTGGTTTCACGTATAAAAATCCTCACCGTGTCTTCTGTTGGCTTACAAAGTTTACAGTGAAAGAAAGGACGTTTACCCAATTATATACTAGCAAAAGAGCCAATAACAGAGAAAGAAAATGGCTCAGCTGTACTTTATTTAAAATAAAACCAAGAGTAAAGAAATATTCACCTTCTCACCCGGGGGGGGCACTCGACCAAAAAAGTGGTAGGGGTGTGCCGCGGGCGAGACAAAAAACGGGGGCCTTGGAGCGGGCTTATTGTAAAAAGGGTGTCCTCGGAACGGGCTTCGGAACTACAAATGTTTGTGAAAACGAGGGTCTTTGGAACGGATCGCCAGCGTGTGAGTGCGTATGCATCCCTATGGAACGTGCATGCAGCTAGCCCGGCAGCACGGGCGCCGGGTGCGGTAGCGCAGAGGCGATGGTCGGACAGCGCTCTGCGGCCGCTTTTCACCAAAATTGCGGCTCATCGTAGCAGATCAATGCGACCGGAACGGCGTAACGGAAAATATGCGAAGCTTTGGAGCGGATTTCTTTCTTCTTTTTTTCTCGATAAGAAGAAAATGCTATGCTTTGGAGCGGCTTTCTTTGTTCTTTTTCTCAATAAGACAAATATGCTATGCCTTGGAACGGAAAATTGAGTGTAAAAATGGGGGTCCCCTCCGCGGCACATACCCACTATGCATTATATACTGAGTGCCCCCCCCCAGGCCTTCTCAACATGAGCTGCAAAACAATAGGAATGAATGAGGGGTCCAAGATTCTTCAAAAATTTTGTGATTTTGCTAGATGTACTCATTTTGAATACATTTCACTCTTTTAAATTTCTTTTCACAACAGATCAGGTTTCTCCGAATGAAATTCATAGATGTTTCTTTTCTGAGAATGAAGTATACCATAATAAATGATGAATATTCGAAATCTAATTTTGTAATACTTGTTGCTATGTTTGAGGCACCTCATGCAATCTGTTCTGTTGACAGGAATCATTTCATGCAGGTTGTTACTGACTACAATATCAGTGAACCCCTTTATTTTGATAGACGGTGAGGCACTACCGTTTCTTTCGGGGATATCGGTTAATGACAACTTGCCTGTTATGACAATCTTCAGGAACTGGTTTCAACATTAGTGGAAATGATATCACATTTCATCCCTAAAAAAAGGATCCACTTAAATCACAATTTGCAATCCAACATAATACTGAAAAGCAAATTCGATTTGATTTTCAACCAATCAGAAGCCTGCAATTTGATGTTTGTTGATTGCAAGTTTTTTTGCAACATGCCCCAGAACTCAAAACATACATTGTGCAACCTGGCTACAGATACAACATTGCTTTGCTTGAATATAAATCTGAAAAAAAAAAGAGTAAAACAATCAATTGGTAAAAAGGTTCTCACTTCCAAGCCGAAATGTTGATCAAATGAGATGCTAAGTTCTGCAAGCCATTTCATGCAGGTTGTCATTGACTATATCAGTGAACCCCTTCATTTTGATATACAATTTTCCGTTATTGGATGTATATCTGATATTTCCATCTGTTTATGTTTAGGATTTGTATTATCCATTTGTAGATGCTTGTATTTTTTTCTTTGTTTTACGTTATACAGGGCCCCCAAGTACAAAAGCATTTGACTACTGATGGGACTACCCTGTTTGAATAATACTTTATAAATAAATAAATGAATGAATTATCAAATAAATAAATAAGCAACAACATCGTTACAAGTCGTTCATTGAGAAAAGCTCAAGTCTAGCTTTATTTTAGTACCTAAATAACATAATGTACAATAATATACAATTCTAGATTTGAGCTGAAATGAATGTGGTATGGAACGCAGAAAGCTGCCATTAAGGCATCAAGGTTTAAATGGATGGCAGTCTCCACTTTAAGTAAAAAGTATTTCAAGAGACCTTCAAAGAAAATTAATTAATCATGGGTTTTTGGGACCTCATCTTCTAATTTCGAGAAATTATCTCTTTTCAGTTATCTGCAATTAGTTATAGTTCAGATTCTACAGGTCTCATGTGTTACAGGGCACATCTATCAGTACGACCCTTCAGCATATTGTACAATCTCTTCAGGCATTGAGGCATTTCTCTATTGATTTTACTTCTTGTACACGTATTAAAAGGTTACAGATAAACCGAATACACAGTGTGTTAAGGTCAGGCTACAAAAATATATCACTGAAACATACTGTTCAAAAGACAATGGTGATGAAAATGGCATACTATATTTTTGACAACAAACACCTAACTACAATAAATAAAGGACGAAGCGTCCGAAGGCTAATACTTCCATGTAGAGAAAAATATAGCTACGTTTGAAAGACAGCTGACTAGAAAGCACATTTTACATGGATAAAAGTGCGTTGAGCTCATCCAATTTGCCGCCAAAAGCTCGAAATGCAGTTTGGTCTCTTACCTACCCTGCACAAAGTCATATACTTCCCTCAAAATGTAATCAAGAAAACCAAATAAACTGATTATCGAATGTACTCAGTTCCCTATCCTTTCCTCCACAAAATCGTGCACCTCCTTCGTCATAGACTCCATCGAAGCATCCACAACTTTCTTCTGAACCCTGGGGTTCCGCACCGACCTCTCCAGGTTCGCGTGCCTGCCAGGTCGGGGGTTCAAATCCCCAAGTCGATTCAGGAGGAGGTCGGGTCTATCAGAGTGATTTGCTCTGTGACCTAGGGAGCCGAGGACATCGGATGCAAACTTACCGTGGTGAGCGGTGGAACAGAGGAGCATCGGGGCTCCATCGTCAGAGGGGTGACGATCTGCCACCACCTTGCTGATGGCCGTATGGGGGTCTAGAAGGTATCCTAGAGGACAAAACATGAAATGAAGAGATACGATTAAGAAAATCCAGAATCGGTCTGTTGGAAATAGGTGACAGGTAAGATTGCCTCTCAAGTACTCATAAGTCAGTAATTAAATGGAGATTAAACCCTATAGTAGCTGTGCTAGCTGGACCTATCTAAACAGCCAAGGGGTAGGAAGGAATGCGGAAGATCTTGGTTATAGATTTGTGTTTACAAACAAATCATAAGGAAAAAGAAAATGGGTTATGTGGCTATTGCTATTGTATATTCTGCTCTAAGTCAAGATGTTTTTGAAATTCAACTGCCTGAGTGTTTAGTACAGTTAATCATGATGACTCTCTAAACTCATACCTGTTTTTTCAAAGGTTTCTTTGATGGCCTTAGAACAAGTTTCTTCATCACACCAATCACCATGGAAACCGTAGTCTTCTCTAATCTTGGTCAGAACCTGGATAACAAGATTGAAGAATCAAGTCACAGCATTACATAACACATAACTTTAGAGTTTGGTATAAATTAACTGAAATTTAAAATCTGAAATTATGATTATCATGATTGACATGTGAAGATCATTAAACAATTTTGTTTTTAAAACTTCCGTACATGTCACACAAATATTCGGGGGGGGGGGGGGGGCTTTCATAATAACACTGACCATATGTTACTATTTTGGTTACAATGTATCATTTACACAATAAGAATGGTGTTATGACCTAACAGTCATTTAATTTAGCATCAATGTAATCATCTGGAATACACAATATACTTGTTTCTTATGGTACCAATACAACTTCATTTTATCCACGACAATGTGCAATTCAGCTTGTTGAAAACAAATATGAGAAAACTTCCTAATATGTTTAGAAAATGTGCTTGTCAAAAATCACATGGAATTCTGGCCCCATTGAATGTTTTTGACAGATAAATGGAGCTATACAATTACAAATGCTGTTCATCATCATCAATCATATACTGCAAATAATAATGCATCAATTTGTGATTCTTACATTATCTGGTACTTGGAAGAACCGTTCCTCCTGGAGTTGTTCATAGAAACTGGCTACTTGGGGACCGTTGCAGTCCGTGGCAAGAAACAATAATCTGAGGACAGGAAAATCAATTAGATTGTTGATGGATCAAAAAGAGGTAAATTTACCAAGTCGAATCTCTTAAGACTGCAGAACTTAGGAGAAATCTAAATTAGAAGATGTACAAAACAAAAGTTTTCTGCATAATCTGTGCTTTGCTTTTACTCAGGCAAACATATTCTACTTACAGAAGGTCAACTAATACAAGTTTACCTGTATTACTGTCACTATCCTGTTACATTGAAGACACACTGGGGCCGGTAACACAAAACTTAGCGAGCGATCATACGGTTGATTTGCATGATCAATTGTACATAATGATCAATGTAGTCAATCACAAAATATCAGCCCTACGATTGATTGCGGGGCTTTGTGTCACAGGGCCCTGAATTGACAAAAGGTGTTCAATCCTACTATTGACTGGTCAAACATTGAACACCATTTGAGGACATTTTCCTCTGAGTTTAACGACAGACCAGGGGAGCGTTTCATGAATATTTTTGTCCGACAAGTTGTCAGATCTAACAACTTTCCTTGATTTTGATTGGCTATGAACCACCTTTACGATGGCAACTGTCGGATAAAACTGGACTTGCCGGAAGTTTTGTCCGACAAGTCCTTTCATGACACGCTCCCCTTGGCCCCGTCTTACAAAGAATTACGATTGATCCAATCAATTGTAACTCAATGGAAATCCATCAGTGTCATAATTTTTCTGCATTAAATTTGTAAAATGTCCTTTGTAAACAAAGGCAACACACACAGTTGTCAAGAAAACAATGATTTTAGGTAATATACATCCTATCTGGAAAATATTTTAAACAAACATGCATTTTAGATGATGACGTTGCTGGCTTTCCATAGTGGAGGTTGATCAGATCAATTGCAACTCTTAGTAGGACAAGGCCCTGAGAACCAGTTCAATTCAACCTATGTATTAACTTCTGTCATTATACTGATATAAGAATGAATGATGGTTATAAATAGCACCTAACTATCAAAACAAGTGGTGAATAGCCAGCCATATTGGTACCTTAAAGCAATAGAAATTGAATTATTTTATCATTTATGCAATACACAAGAAATAATAAATGAAAAAGGCTTCCTCATTTGCATATTGACCATCTATAAAATATATGTTCCTTCAGAGATCATCATACACACATGCCAATCATGATCTACCGTCTCACAAATGCAGAGAAGTAGCAGGTAGGCCTTATTGGCAAATATACTCAAAAGTAACATGCTATTTATAGATTTACAACATACGGCCCTTGATAAAGAAAGAAAATATATGCTAAATACAATGATGATGATGATGGGTTCTTGTATAGCGCCGGTATCCGCCTCAACTGGGTGCTCATGGCGCTTGCTCAAAAATAGAAAATATCTCACAAATTTCAATGTCTTCAAACAGTGCTTAGAATCATCATTCAGTTCAAGTACTGTCCTAGTAATGCTACAATTTAGTTATTCTTGCGAGAGAAAGAGAAAGAAGGAAGGATCCATGATGACAGAAGAAATGAATTTCATAGTAAGCCAATCCAAAGTCAGATACATGTATATATATATATATACAAAACTTGTGATGATGATGATGATGATGATGATGAAGAAAATCAACCTGCAGGCACCTTTCTAGATTTGAGGATTTGAGGATATCAATAGCGGGGGACATGGTCACCCTCAAAGGCCTCTGGCGAAGATCGTATACCCCGTTGTGTAGAAAGTCTGTCAATACATTGTTGACATTGGAAGCACATAGTAGTCTTCTTAGAGGAATACCCATCAACTGACAAACAAACAAACAGAAAATGTATATAAGAACATCTATTTAATTGTCTAAATTGACTCTCTCTCTTGTAGTCTTGCCTCATTCATCCACCAACTTGCTCCATGTCCACCCCACCTACGTTGAATTTACCTATAAACTGCTTCACTATACTTCTTCGTTCAATTTTTTAAAAACTTCTTTGAGGTTTCCATTTTTCTATAATACATGTTAGATTTCGTTACTGTACATATTGTATATCATCTTCAAGAACCTAATAGAAGATAAATAAATTGAATTGAACTGAACAGAATTTTAATTGTCTGATTGCTAAAGGATTAAAGGTTGAATATACAGGGACACCTGGCGGTCGTTTCACAAAGCTGTTCGTAAGTTAAGAGCGACTTTAAAAACGACTGGTGATCCTTTCTTGGGGTAAATGATACTGACCATTTATGTTCATTGGTGATTATTTAGAGTGTAAGAAATGTTCACCAGTCGTTCTTAAAGTTCTCTTAACTTACGAACAGCTTTATGAAACACCCACCTGGTTCCTTTTGTAAATGGGATGTGATTCATAAAATCAGAGGGGCATTTTCTCAAACAGATATAGAAATTAATTTTGTGGGAAAATCAAATCCATTAAAAATCTAATTTACCTCACTTAAAATTGCTTTCAGCCTTTTGTGAACTACCCTAGGCCTCTCGTAATATGAAAACTGCAACAATTATGCAGGCTAAATTAACAACAATGAGATTAGGTAACATTTTACATTTAAAAAAATATCTCATTCTGATACCTGAAAATGGTATAAACATATCATTTGTAGTTATATCACTGTATGAAAACTTGAAGTTCTTGAAACTGTTGTTTTGATTTTCTTGATAGCTTCTTGCTTCGGCTAAATGGTCCTAAAACATGATTTTCATGGAGTCTCATAATTCCCTTGAAGAAAAAAAGAAGATTTTCCTAGAACAGTTTTTTAAGTTGGATTCCTATGAAAAAATAGAGATTATTAACATTTTGACAGTTTGGAAGTATTTACTTTTGGCAAATCATCTCTTCTGGCCTTGTATGATATCAACAGACCTTTTTTAAGCATGAAAATGGCCGATACTAAATGTAATTTCCATTCATGTTTACCATAGCACCCATAATCATGCTCAATGGATACCTTATATTTCTAAGGCATAGTTACTTTTCTTTAGGGCACAACAAAAATCCAAAGCCAATTAGAGGGACAATAAGGCCAATCAAAAAGGGTATTCAAAGCCATGGTCTTGGTGGCATTTGATCAATCTACGCCCTCCATACCTTGGCATACACAGCTCCCAACATGTTGCCGAAGTTTCCAGTAGGAACACACAGGTCAACCGGATCCCCTACACTGATGACACCTTGCCTGACGAGGTCCAAGTACGAGGACGCGTGGTAGACAATCTGAGGTAGCAGACGCCCCCAGTTAATGGAGTTTGCTGCACTCAGCTTTACGTTGAAATCGTTGAGGAGGGAGTGACGGAGCATGCAGGTCTCCGATGAAAAGATATCCTTGATGGCCGACTGGCAGAAATCAAAATCACTTTCAACACCTGGGGAGATTTATATTTTGGAGGGATAAATGATTATATATTGTAACCTATGAAAGCTTAAAGTAAAGAGCAATTATTGCCATGAATTTCATACGGCTGTATTATTGTACATTCTCCTATCATATGTATAGATATTGCATCCAAAGTACGCAAGATTTAATAATACAGGTGGTATAAACTGAAATGTATGAAGTATATGTACTTATAATTCCAAAGTAGTATTTACAGTCAGAGTTCTTATTTTCATTCTTAAGCATGATAATTGATGTATCTATTTATGGCTAAAATATCATTCATTGTAACGAGTTAACAAGTTAACTTAAACCCAAAATAATTTGAGATGTGGGGGGGGGGGGGTTAGGATTGACCCCCTTAACATCTTCTGTGACCATTCTGCCACACAAAATTTTAGACCACCACTCACTATTTACTTTCATGTTTCATACATCTTGACCCTTTGAACTCTAAATTATTTGGGGCAGCCATGACTCATTCCCCGAGTTACTTGCACATACCACATTCACAAACTCCCATGATTCGAGCCCCAACGGCATCTTATGTGTTTAATTGTCCTACTCTTAATGTGAAGTGAAAGTAAAGCTTTAATTAGAATATATTATCTTGTCAGACCAAATGTTCTTAAAATGCACAAGTTGTTTAATATGACCAATATGCTTTTACCTATGACTCTGACGTTGGGACTATTGACAGCAGTCATAAGAGACTTCTGGACCGGACTAACACCTTCCTCAGGATAGAAGACCATCACAGATACATCATCATCACCACTGGTTACTGTAAACACAAAGAATCACAAACTTCTTTAATGACCAACATGATCACCCTGAATATAAACGATACACTATTGCATAAACTAAAACTGCTAACTTCTTGTAGTTGAATTCAGTTTAACAGAATTTGACAACAATGCGAACAATTTATCAACAATTTTTTTAGTAAAAACTGTAATTTGCAATTGGTAATTTATAATTTACAATACTCATTCAAATTTATGGTCCAGATTTTTTTTTCCAAAGAAAATAAAAGTTTATCAATCCTAGTCAAACTCATACCAAGAGATCCAGGGGATTTGAATGCATAGTCAAATGCAGTATCCATTTTACATATATACTAAAGTCCACTACTTAATCTGCAATTCCAATAGAATTTGTACAGATACAGCCACGTTCCACCAGATAAATTGGGGTGTTTCTATAAGCTATTTGTGATGTTAAAAATAACTTTACAGACTGGACTATGAAGTGGTGCTGTGAGAGCCAGAGGTTTTTCTCATTTTCTTGACATCTTTAGTAACATGGCTACATGTATATCTAAAATCAATAGTGATAAAAATATAATCAGCAATAAAAAAAAAAGTGTTGACAATAAAAAAAACATTACCTATATATTAACAACATCTGCATACATATTGTGTAACTGTGAGTATAAATAAATAATTGAGAAATTTAGTTTGGCTAAATATTTTCTAACTTTCTTAAATAAATCAGCTTTAGGAAATACTGTATTTACGGATGCCTGTCGTTTTCACAGCTATAATACTTAAAATAATACTTAAACTATACATGAAATTCATCCTATGGTATATCTCAAATGACAATTTAAAAAAAATTGTTTCATAGCTTACCACTTGTTGCACCAAATCCATCTAAAACTGCACTCCCTGTATCACCAGATGTAGCTACTAATATAAGATATCTGAGAAAAAAAAAAACATGAAAAGTAAAAATGGTGTCAACATGGGATATGTTTCACTAGCATACGGATACAGGATTCTGGAGTAGGCACAGTAACAGGGCTGCTGCTGCTCCTCCCTATCTATGTTGTTTTATTTGCATGAAATACTGCTATTTTAGCTAATGACCATTACCCTAACCCCCTAAAAATATGCCAAGAACTTGGCAATTTGCACAGACTTCCTATTTGCAGTCTTAAGGCCACCGCACACTTTGTGATTGTTCTGCGACCGACCCGATTTTAGAATAAAATGTAGTAGAATTTGATGCTAATATTGAGACATGGAATATCTTATTGTGTAATGTTCTAATTCATCGTACGAATACCCAAGTTCAAATCTGTGACTATGCTATCATCCTTTTTGGAATAAAAGCAAATTTAAATATCTAGTTGTAATGACGTCAAAGCAATCGTACATTTGGCTACGATTTGAAACTAATTTGGCCTTTACTCCGAAAAAAAGGCTTGCAATCATCCAAAATTGTTATATTAGCGTTCTTTCCGTTAATATGAGCCTCAAATAAAATGATACTTTTCTCTCACATTATCAAAAAGTGAGCAAAATGTGGTTTGTTCCAAAAATCGGATCGTGGACCAGTCGTAAGGTGTGTGGTGGCCTTTACATAAGTAGACATACTATATCAATACGAACATGCATTTCTTTTAAAAGTTATTTTCTTACTTTGCATCTCCTTTCTGACTAACTGCTTCTCGGAAGAAATGAGGCATGAGTTGTAAAGGAGCATCCTTGAAAGATGCAGTCGGTCCATGGAAGACTTCGACCAGATGTTGGTTTCCCTCTAGATGAGTGACCGGTACCACATCCTCAGACTGGAAAGCATCTGTTGTGTATGCTTTTTGGATCATTCCATTTAGTACGGAGGGGTGGAGGTCAGCAGGGTGAATCCATTGCTCCAGGATACGCTGAGCTCTTTGTTGGTAGGTGCACGGGACAAGACGTTCCCACTGCTTCAAGGTCATCTTTGGAAGTGGTCCTGAAGGAACAAACAGGCCACCATCCTCTGCCAAACCCTGCAGAACTGCACTCAGAAAATCCTTCCCTGAACTCTTTCCACAATCCCTCGTTGAAATGTACGGGCTGTTGTTCTCTAATCGAGCAATGGCTTCAACAATCTTTCCAGCGATGCTCTCTTGTGCTTCGTTAGCCTCGCAGACGATGCGTGCACTGTAAGATCTCTCATAGAACTGCTGCCTGTATGCAAGGATCTCCGTCATTGAAACACCAGTCTCTTGCCCAACAATGCGATTTACCTTCATTGCTTCTAGTCTTTGGAGGATGTCTTGGTTCTTGACATCCAGGAATAAGATCGGGCCATATTGAGAGATGTGAGACATAGCTTCATCATGCATGGCATTGGAGCCAGTGAGTGTCACCACTGTATCTGGGGGAGGGGTGAAGGTGAGGAGCGCTTCCCCCTCTTTTTCTACAAAGTTTTCTCCTCCAACTTCAAAGAGCTACATGGTGATAGAGTCAGCAAGGAAAAGGTGAGAGAGAAATAATGAGAGAAAGAAAGAAGAATAGAAATCCACAAATAAAAAAAGAGAGAAATAATTAACAAACCAACACCTTGATAAAAATGATAAAAACATAATAGCAAAAGCAAAACATTAGATTTGTACAAAGAATATCATCTCTGATCTCTGACCTTTAACTTGATGACCCTAAAATATACCCATATCATCATTCATCACATATGATTCACAAAAAGCACAAAACTTTAAACTGATTTACAAACTATTTCTTTAACTATCATGAATTTTTTTTTAATATGGCCTTTGACCTTACAACCCCATCACAAGTCAAGTTGAAGAATCAAGTTAAGAGTTGACCTTTTAGCGGTAACAACTGAGAGTAAAGAAGTCTCAATGAGTTATTTACAGACTGAATGGAAGCAAAGTTATGAACCCCATCAAAGAGAAATTATAGAAAATGAGATATATTTGTTTAAATAAGTTAAAAGTTTCTCTGACTGATTCTTATAAAAAAAAAACTTCTTATATAACCATCCATAAACATAATCAGAATGTCTCTGTGACCCAATAGGTTGCCAGTGGCCTAAAAAAACCCATCAAAGTGATATTTGAATGCTGCGGTTCTCACCTTTTCACTGACTGGCATACCCCATACAGATTCCAGTATATCATTGTCAACATCTAATACATCCATACCAAGCTTTCTGCCAACGATCTGTCCCACGGTAGTCTTGCCTGCTCCTGGGCTGCCATTCAGGATAATATTATTACTTTCCTATAACCATAAAGAAAATACATAGACCTATAACTTCAATTACAAATAAAAATGCTGATATATCAGACAAGGAAAGTTTTGCATTACTTCACTGAGACAGGGCTCAATACATGAGCAAATTTATGTCACATTCCACTTATTGTTTTGTATTCCATTATTTGAAATTCAAATTTTACCCTCCAAGAATTAAAAAAATTGATTGACTTCTGATTTAATGTAGATAATCATTGCTGAAAGTTATTTTAGTTTTATCTTATTATTATTATTATTTTTTATGATTTCATGTAATAACTTTACTTCAATAATCATGAGAAATAAGAATGGAAATCAGATTATAATAACTATACTTTATTTCATACTATATAAATATAGATCTAGACCTATGTATAATGTCTTACTCAGTTCTGTAAAGTGGATAGGGAAATTTTTTTTAAACATTTATTATGCACTAAGTAATAATAATCATTATAATTATTATTATCAATTATTATCATTATTACTATCATTATTAACATCATCATTCATGATCACTGTTATTATAATTTTTAGTAATATTACTATTATTATTATATAGAATAGTTAAACGTTGATGATAAAAAATTGGGATCTTTGGAATCAATCAGAGAAATTCTTTTTTTTTCTTCATTCATTCACATCAAAATATAAGTCAAACAGATAATTATACAGACTATTAATTATATTTATAGCCTACTTGTATCAATTTAAAAGGAAAGTGAACATTTTAAAAATGGTTAATAGTGGACCTGTACTTAATCACTAAGAATACAATATCTTATACAATAGGGTCTACTTTATTACCATTTTGTTAGCTCAGTTTCCAGGGGCGGTATTCGGAAAATGTTCTTATCTTAATTTTGTTCTTATCTACGTCACGTTCTCAAATTGGTATTCTGAAAACGTTCTTATCTTGCTTTCCATCCTATGCTGAGCACGTAAATGTATAACTCACGCGCGCATTAAATACAAAAGCGATAAGATAAATAAGATAAGAACAAAATAAAGATAAGTGGTATTCTGAAAACGTTCTTATCTTTTATCTTTTCACGATATTTATGATAATATTTAAGATAGAGGGTTATCACATCTCAAGATGTCCGCGTTCTTTCTTGCTCAAAATCGATGGCCACTGGTAGTAACAAGTATACTTTTGACCCTTTCTTTCTTTCACCCTTTATTTGCCAGTCTCTTTTTTCTATCCCTTATTTTATTTAATTCATTTATTAATTAATTCATTTATTTATTTTTCTCTTTTTCTTCCTTTCTATCTGTCTGCCTTTCTTTCTTTCATTCTTCATTTATATCTTTTGTTTTATTCTTTTAAATCTTCTAATTTCTTCCTTATTTTTCTTTTGCTTTGTTTCATTTATTCTTCATTTTTCATTTTCGTTTTTTTTATACTTTATTTTTGTCTTTTTTTTCATTCCCCTTTTCTCTTTCTTTTTTCCTTTTTCTTTCTTCCTTCACTTTATTTTTTGTAATCTTTTTATTTCTTAATTCTTTTTCTTTTAATTCTTTCTTTCATTCATTCTTTCGTCTTTAGATTTGTTTTTCCTTTTTTTATTTATTCATTTCATTTTTTCCTTTCTTTCTTTCTTCCCTTAATTTTGTTTTTCCTTATTTTTGTTTTTCTTTTATAATTTTTTCCTTTCTATATTTTTGGTAATTTTTATCTCTTTTCGCTTGTTCAGTTGTTCTTTCTTTCATTTGTTTTATTTCTGCTTTCTGACACTTTTGTACTTTCTTCTGTTCTATTCTCTTTTTTGTTCGTTCTTTATTTACTCTCTTTCTTTACATTCTTTCTTCTATTAATTTTTTTTTTTTTTTTTTAATTCTTTCCATTAATTTTTCTTCGTTTTATTTTTTTATTCATTCTTCATTTTTCCTGCCTTTTTATTTTCCCTTTTCGTTCTTTCCCTTTATCTTTCTTTAGTCTTTACCGTTTCATCTTTTCTCTCACTTTATTTCTGTTTCATTTTCTTTTTTTCTCTCTTCCTTCACTTTTTACATTTTTTTATTCCTTCCTTTTCTCTTTCTTTTTTTCATTCGTTTTTTCTAACTTTTTTCTCTTTCCGATTCTTTATTCCTTCATTATATCCTTTTTATTTTGTCCTTTTCATTTTTTCCCAAAAAGTTTCTTTCTTTCCTTTTCCTTCTTAATTTTTCCTTAATTTTTTTTTATTCCTCTTTTTATCATTGATAATCATTCTATTTCTTCCTCCTTTTTCTTTCTTTTATTCATTCTTTTAATTTTTCTTTTTTCTTTTAAGTTCATTTTGCTTGCTTTCTTTCGTTTACTCTTTCTTTCTTTCATTAATTTCTGCTTTGTTCCTTTCATTTTTTTATTTTCTGCTTCATTCTGGCCCTTTTCTGTATTACTTTCCTACTACTTTCTTTATTCCTGTTTCATTCTTTATTTGTACCTGCTATATTTTCTTTACTTTTCTTTCTTTAGTTTGTGCACGTGTCTCGAAATAATAATCAGTCATTGCGTGTAAAATGCCTATTTCGCGCAATGCGCCAGAAACAGTGTACGCGAAGTACCCATGATATTCTCTTGACATAAGGAACGCTTCTATTCGTTAAACTGCCAATAAAAAGCGCATTTTGATTGGTAATAATATCTTAAAAATGGGCGTGTTGAAGATAAGATGGGGGCAGTCCTTACAGAGATAAGAACGCGTTAAGATTTTCAGAATACCGATTAGCAATGATTTTAGCGTCTTCTTATCTCAGTGAGATAAGATAAAAGATAAGAACAGAACTACGTGTGAGTGCCCCAGGTATTAGATCAGGAAAACAATGAAATGAGGTCATGATCAGGATTATAATATAAATTATAATATAGCCTTTATAGGCCTAGGTAATTTGGGAAAAATCAATTAAAAAAAATAGAATGAAAAGAGATACCTTTATTCTGTTCCATTGCCTGGTCCTACAAATATTGGTGGAAATGGTCGCTTTTCCATCTTTGCGGGACCTTAACAAGAAATTCTGAATGCCAACCACTCCCACTCCCAGTGCAGCAGAACCCCCGAGGCGGAAACCAGCAGCTTTCATCCCCGACCATTCAGGGCGAGACAGGACCAGACTGCCGCACCTGTGTAGCATCATGACGGGCGCTCCTGTATGAAAAAGCACACGAGTTAAAACATGGCATTTGCCTCCGATTTGCCTTAAAATCAAGTTCTCTATATGGACTTAAGTTATAGGTTAATATCTAACAATAACAGCCTACCACAATGGCCGTTGTTGTATTACAGTGGAAAGTACTTCTCTGATCTGACATTTGATACGAAGAATTACAGGACGAAGAAATCAGATTCTTACGCAATCACAGGGAGCTATTGCGTCATCGGACTCGTTAATTTATCATGCATGTTGTATTGTGGGGCGCGGGGCAAAGGCTTTGGCTTTGGCTTTGGCCTTGGTGTTGGTGTTGAAATTTGGATTGCTTCCTGTCTTCGTAGGCAATTTATACAACAATTGGGGGTCGACGCACTACAAGCTTTTGCTTTTTATTGGATCCCTCCATTTATAATGTTAATGATAATTTGCTAATAATACTTTATTTTGTTTTACTTATGAAAAAAAATATCATAATTGTACTTGCCTCAATTTATAATGTTTGTAGAAGTTTCATTTGCAAATGTCATTGTAATTATTTTTGACCACTTTACTTTGTTTTGTTGAAAATGAAATAAAACAAATTGAATTGAATTGAAAGTGGGGGGCTGACCATCCAAAAATCACGTTATTGTACGGTTTGGAAAAAAAAGTGGGGGGCGGTTCTGCGGCCCCAGTATACGCATGATAACCATCAATTCTTTATCTCTGGAATCATTATGAATATTTTTAGGCCTATTTTTATTGAGAAAGGTTCCATGACATATACTCCGGCGACAAATGCTCCGCTGGAAATTCCACCCTAATGGAATGACCAACTTCAACCTTGGATTTACCCATTGCAATAGTAAACCTATAACCCTATATCAAGTTAGACAAAATAAAGTCTGGACCAATTGTCGCCGGAGAAAATGTCGTTTCGCCGAATATAATATTATGGAACCATTACTTTCAGTAATTGTTAGAAAACAGACAGATGGATCGAGAAAGAAAAGGGGTCCAGGACGAAACAGAACAACATGTCCATGTTAATTTTGCATGACATTATCTTTAAAAATACCTCTCCCCGCAACCAAGGGCGTGGGTGCATGCCCCCATTTATTTTACCACCCTTTTGAATGTCACTTCAATTTTCTAGTATTTTTTTAATTCCGGTTTATGATGTAAAATAAATGGAAAATACAATATGAGAAATGAGAATTGAAATTCAAAAGAGTGCTTAAAAGGGAAATAACCATGAAAACCGACAAGAATCATCCAAATAATTTATTCCCAAATCACTTAAGTCTTAATTATTTCATTATTCAATAATGAGCTATTAAATTATAAGTTATTTAATTAGTGTCTTTTGTCAGTTAAAAAGTACTGGTATTCAAGATTGTTCTGGATGGAAAGCAATTACGTACTTTGAAAATATTTTTTTTATAATAAAGAGCGGGAATAATTATTTACTTATAAGAAGTGGCCGCGTGGCCTAATGGATAAGGCGTCCGACTTCGAATCGGAAGATTGAGGGTTCGAGTCCCTTCGTGGTCGCTACTATTTTAATGGATTATGCAATTTGATTGTTTTCTTTTTCTTATCATAATCAGGCGCGGATCTGTGCTGGGGTGAAAAGCGCGGGCGCACCTCATAAAAGAGCACCCTTTGAAAAAGGAAGAACCCCAAATGCCTTCATTTGGGAATGATGACTTTTTTCTAGTCTATCATCGTAATAATCATAATTATTCTTATTACTAATATCATTCTGTAGATTAAAAGTTGAATCTAATAGATTGTGGCTAGGGACCAATTCAAAATTGGATCTACAGTTTCAATCGAATAAGATCGAATTCTAATTCTATTAGATTGATAACTTCAATCCAATTTTGGATTGTTCCCTGATCGCAATCTATATCAATCTAAGGAATCTATAGAGATAACATCATCATCATCACATCATCACCAGACTGATCATCACCCATTGTTAGTTACCGTATATTCTAGAAAAGTGACTTACTTTGAAAAAAAAAAAATTAAGCGACCACGAAGGGACTCGAACCCTCAATCTTCCGATTCGAAGTCGGACGCCTTATCCATTAGGCCACGCGGCCACTTCTTACAATTTCTTCTGTATTTATGTTCTTTATTTTAATTAATTTTATCAAGTTTGTAATTTTCTTCTGTCCAAAAGAGTATCTAGAATACTTCCCTGATCTTAAAGCATGCTAAAATACATGGGCTGCAAAACTATCGATACTTTTAATGGATGTTTCATTTCTCTTTCTAGTGACGAAATATTCCAATAATATTTCACCAATTTATAAATGAGACTTTAATCAGTTTGCTTATCCTATTATCATGATTATGTTGCTTTGTCAGCCATAATGCAGTGGTCAAATTAAGCCACTGAGGTTGTTCGTGTTTACTCACTCATATATCCTGTCGGTAGGCGGTACAAAGCTGAAGTTTAGAAAATTTATTCCAATTTCAGATTTAAGAAGTTTTTTCTGACGACAAGCACAAATAATATAGCTTTATCTTGTAATGCACAACAACGAATTGAATACGATCCCTATATAAATATCATTAAAGTAACTTGTGCGAGACTGAGGAAGAACATAATTATGAGAAAAGAGGAACTAATAAGAAGCCAGGCTTGTGTAAGATTAGTCCCTCGTTAAATACATCTTGTAATTTTTCATATAATTATTATCATCATCATCATTACGATAATAATTTTTACTGTTATCCTCATCATCATCAACTTTGCTGAACTTGTGTTAGCCCACGCAGGATTTACACCTAGATTAGAGAAAAAAGCATGAAGGTTTACAGTGGCATGCATGACAGTACAAATTGATTCCCATTGATTAATTATCGATGAACTTATTCCCAAAAATTAAACACCCATATACATTTTCAATAATTTAGTAGCCGGTGTCTTTTTGCCTGGAGTTCGTTATGATTATGTTTAGGCCTATTTTTATTGAGAAAGGTTCCATGACATATACTCCGGCGACAAATGCTCCGCTGGAAATTCCTCACTAATGGAATGACCAACTTCAACCTTGGATTTACCCATTGCAATAGTAAACCTATAACCCTATATCAAGTTAGACAAAATAAAGTCTGGACCAATTGTCGCCGGAGAAAATGTCGTTTCGTCGAATATAATATTATGGAACCATTACTTTCAGTAATTATTAGAAACAGACAGATGGATCGAGAAAGAAAAAGGGTCCAGGACGAAACAGAATAACATGTCCATGTTCATTTTGCATGACATTATCTTTTAAAAATACCCCTCCCCGCAACCAAGGGCGTGGGGTGTGCATGCCCCCATTTATTTTACCACCCTTTTGAATGTCACTTCATTTTTTCTAGTATTTTTTTAATTCCGGTTTATGATGAAAAATAAATGGAAAATACAATATGAGAAATGAGAATTGAAATTCAAAAGAGTGCATAAAAGGGAAATGACCATGAAAACCGACAAGAAGCAAATAATTTATTCCCAAATCACTTCATAAAGTCTTAATTATTTCATTATTCAATAATGAGCTATTAAATTATTAGTCATTTAATTAGTGTCTTTTGTCAGTTAAAAAGTATTGGTATTCAAGTTTGTTCTGGATGGAAAGCAATTACGTACTTTAAAAATATAATAAAGAGCGGGAATAATGGTTTACTTATATAAGAAGTGGCCGCGTGGCCTAATGGATAAGGCGTCCGACTTCGAATCGGAAGATTGAGGGTTCGAGTCCCTTCGTGGTCGCTACTATTTTTAATAGATTATGCAATTCACCTATGCCAGTTACAATTATTCTAATTATTTTCTTTTTTATAATCAGACGGAGATCCATGCAGGGGTGGAAAACGCGGGCGCACCTCATAAAAAAATTGCACCTTTTGAAAAAGGAAGAACCCCAAATGCATTCATTTGGGAATGAGAACTTTTTTTTCTAGTCTATCTTGTAATTATTCTTATTATTAATATCATTCTGTATAGATTGAAAATTGAATCTAATAGAATGTGCCGAGGAACCAATTCAAAATTGGATCGACAGTTTCAATTGAATAAGATTGAATTCTAAATCTATTAGATTGAAAACTTTAATCCAACTTTGGACTGGTCCCTCATCGCAATCTATATCAATGTAAGGAATTTAGAGATAACATCATCACCATAACATCATCATCCATTGTTAGTTACCGTATATATTCTAGAAAAGTGACTTACTTTGAAAAAAAATCAAGCGACCACGAAGGGACTCGAACCCTCAATCTTCCGATTCGAAGTCGGACGCCTTATCCATTAGGCCACGCGGCCACTTCTTACAGTTTCTGCTGTATTCATGTTCTTTATTTAAATTTATTTTATCAAGTTTGTAATTTTCTGCTGTCCAAAAGAGTATACTTCCCTTATCTTAAAGCATGCTAAAAGACATGGGCTGCAAAACTATCGATACTTTTAATGGGTGTTTCATTTCTCTTTCTAGTGACGAAATATTCCAATAAAATTTCACCAATTTATAAATAAGACTTTTAATCAGTTTGCTTATCCTATTATGTTGCTTTGTCAGCCATCAAATTAAGCCACTGAGGTTGTTTGTGTTAACTCACTCATATATCCTGTCGATAGGCGGTACAGAGCTGAAGTTTAGAAAATTTATTCCAATTTCAGATTTAAGAAGTTTTTTTCTGACGACAAGCACAAAATGATATAGCTTTATCTTGTAATGCACAACAACGAATTGAATACAATCCCTATATAAATAATCATTAAAGTAACTTGTGCGAGATTGAGGAAGAACATAATTTATGAGAAAAGAGGAACTAATAAGAATCCAGGCTTGTGTAAGATTAGTCCCTCGTTAAATACATCTTGTAATTTTTCATATAATTATTATCATCATCATCATTACGATAATAATTTTTACTGTTATCGTCATCATCATCAACTTTGCTGAACTTGTGTATTCGATAGCCCACGCAGGAATTACACCTAGATTAGAAAAAAAGCATGAAGGTTTACTGTGGCATGCATGACATGTTATGCAAATTGATTACCATTGATTAATTATCGATGAACTTATTCCCAAAAATTAAACACCCATATACATTTTCAATAGTTTAGTAGCCGGGGTCTTTTTGCCTGGAGTTCGTTATGGTTATTTTTAGGCCTATTGAGAAAGGTTCCATGACATATACTCCGGCGACAAATGCTCCGCTGGAAATTCCACACGAATGGAATGACCAACTTCAACCTTGGATTTACCAATTGCAATAGTAAACCTAACCAGTGGCGTACCGTGGGTCACGGCACGGCATGGGGGGGGCACCAGCAAAATGTTTGAGTCACTTATATAGTGATCGCGCGAAGCGCGCTAAGTTGTCAGGTATACTGACCTAATAGAGACATTTTAAGGAAGCACTTGTAGCCATTGTAATCATGAATAACATACGCATCTCAGCAATCAAATAATGCGAGCGCGAAGCGCGAGCTGAAAATATTTGATATTCAGACCTAAAAAAGGACTTTATAATCGAATTTTTGTAATCATGATACGTACCTGTCTTGCTAAACAATGCGAGCGCGAAGCGCGAGCCGAAATTTTTGTATATATTGATCCCAAACAGGGAGATCTTAAGGACTATATTTTAGGAATCTCTTAATAGTATACATATCTCACCATAGTCATGTAATGCGAGTGCCAAGCGCTTACTGATTTTGTTAGAATTACATCTGAACACATGAAGCACTTTTTGTAGTCAATGTTATCGTGATTATCATACGCATCTCACTAATCAAATATTGCGAGCGCGAAGCGCGAGCTGAAAATTTAGATAATTCAAACCTGAAGCGGGGCAGTCTAAGGCTTGTTTGTAGGAATTCACTAAGACCATACGTATTTCACTAACCAAATGATGCGAGCGCGAAGCGCGAGCTGAAAATTTTGGATATTCAGATCAGAAAAGGGGACATTTCAAGGACTGATTTTAGGAATTCATGGAGAGCAGACATATCTCACCAATCCACTGAAGCGATCGTAATCACGGACAGGAAATGTTTTATATTAAGACCTTAACATGGGGCAATCACTTTAAGTAGTCATGAAAAAGAAGCATATGTCACTACATAAAACAATAATATATTTGGTGTATATATATTGACTTGAAAACGGGAGGTTTTCGAACAACAGGTTTATATCTCTTTAAACAGACAATGCGAGCACCAGGAACAATGAAGACATGGACCGTGAGCAAATTATGTTTCATAAAGTTATGATAAAAATGTTTCCTATGTAATATAACATAACATGATTATAATATAATATACAATTATTATGAATAATAATTTCTTCTTTGCCACTACGTTCCTCTTCCTTTCTCCCTCTTTTTCTCCTTTTCCCCGTTTTTTTTTTTTTTTTGGTCAGCCGATTGGGGGGGCACGTGCCCCCCCATGCCCCCCCCCGTAGTTACGCCACTGAACCTAACCCTATATCAAGTTAGACAAAATAAAGTCTGGACCAATTGTCGCCGGAGAAAATGTTGTTTCGCCGAATATAATATTATGGAACCATTACTTTCAGTAATTGTTAGAAACAGACAGATGGATCGAGAAAGAAAAGGGGTCCAGGACGAAACAGAATAACATGTCCAAGTTCATTTTGAATGACATTATCTTTTAAAAATACCCCTCCCCGCAACCAAGGGCGTGGGGTGTGCATGCCCCCATTTATTTTACCACCCATTTGAATGTCACTTCATTTTTTTTTTACTATTTTTTAAATTCCGGTTTATGATGTAAAATAAATGGACAATACAAAATGAGAAATGAGAATTGAAATTCAAAAGAGTGCATAAAAGGGAAATAACCGGCATGAAAACCGACAAGAATCATCCAAATAATTTATTCCCAAATCACTTCATAAAGTCTTAATTATTGCATTATTCAATAATGAGCTATTAAAATATTAGTCATTTAATTAGTGTCTTTTGTCAGTTAAGAAGTACTGGTATTCAAAATTGTTCTGGATGGAAAGCAGTTACGTACTTTAAGAATATAATAAAGAGCGGGAATAATAGTTTACTTATAAGAAGTGGCCGCGTGGCCTAATGGATAAGGCGTCCGACTTCGAATCGGAAGATTGAGGGTTCGAGTCCCTTCGTGGTCGCTACTATTTTTGATAGATTATGCAATTCACCTATGCAAGTTACAATTATTCTAATTGTTTTCTTTTTCTTATTATAATCAGGCGGAGATCCATGCAGGGGTGAAAAACGCGGGCGCATCTCATAAAATAGCACCCTTTGAAAAAGGAAGAACCCCAAATGCATTCATTTGGAATGAGGATTTTTTTTTTCTAGTCTATCATGTAATTATTCTTATTATTAATATCATTCTGTAGATTGAAAATTTAATCTAATAGATTGTGGCCAGGGACCAATTCAAAATTGGATCGACCTGCAGTTTCAATCGAATAAGATTGAATTCTAAATCTAATAGATTGAAAACTTCAATCCAACTTTGGATTGGTCCCTGATCGCAATCTATATCAATCTATAAGGGATTTATAGAGATAACATCATCACCATCACATCATCATCCATTGTTATCATATATTCTAGAAAAGTGACTTACTTTGAAAAAAAAAAAGCGACCACGAAGGGACTCGAACCCTCAATCTTCCGATTCGAAGTCGGACGCCTTATCCATTAGGCCTCGCGGCCACTTCTTGCAGTTGCTTCTTTATATTTGCTCTTTATTTTCATTTATTTGTTCAAGTTTTTTATTTTCTCCTGTCCAAAAGAGTATCTAGAACACTTCCCTGATCTGAAAGCATGCTTAAAAGACACGGGCTGCAAAACTATCGATATTTTAAATGGATGTTTCATTTCTCTTTCTCGTGACGAAATATTCCAATAAAATTCCACTTTATAAATAAGACTTTTAATCAGTTTGCTTATCCTATTATGTTGCTTGGTCAGCCATAATGCAGTGGTCAAATTAAGCCACTGAGGTTATTTGTGTTAACTCACTCATATAATTATCCTGTCGATATGCGGTACAAGGCTGAAGTTTAGAAAATTTATTCCAATTTCAGATTTAAGAAGTTTTTTCTGACGACAAGCACGAATGATTTAGCTTTATCTTGTAATGCACAACAACGAATTGAATACAATCCCTATATAAATATCATTAAAGTAACTTGTGCGAAACTGAGGAAGAACATATGAGAAAAGAGGAACTAATAAGAAGCCAGGCTTGTGTAAGATTAGTCCCTCGTTAAATACATCTTGTAATTTTTCATATAATTATTATCATCATCATCATTACGATAATAATTTTTACTGTTATCGTCATCATCATCAACTTTGCTGAACTTGTGTATTCTATAGCCCACGCAGGATTTACACCTAGATTAGAAAAAAAGCATGAAGGTTTACTGTGGCATGCATGACATGTTATGTAAATTGATTACCATTGATTAATTATCGATGAACTTATTCCCAAAAATTAAACACCCAAATACATTTTCAATAGTTTAGTAGCCGGGGTCTTTTTGCCTGAAGTTCGTTATGATTATTTTTAGGCCTATTGAGAAAGGTTCCATGACATTATACTCCGGCGACAATTGCTCCGCTGGAAATTCCACACTAATGGTATGACCAACTTCAACCCTGGATTGCGATAGTAATCCTAATCCTATATCTTAGACAAAATAAAGTCTTGACCAATAATTGTCGCCGGAGAAAATGTCGTTTCGCCGAATATATGGAACCATTACTTTCAATAATTTTTAGAAACAGACAGCAGTGGATGGAGAAAGACAAAAGTCCAGGGACCCGTTTCATCATAAAGGACTTGCAACTGTTGTAACTTTGCCATGCATTATTGCAATGGCCACCTTGATTCTGATTGGCTGCTGAGCCCTGTTACCATGGTAGTTGCCATTATGTCAAAGTTACAACAGTTGCAAGTTCTTTATGAAACGGGCCCCTGGACGAAATAGAATAACATGTCCATCAGTGTTCATATTTTTATACATGACATTATCTTTTAAAAATACCTCTCCCCACAACCAAGGGCATGGGGTGTGCATGCCCCCATTTATTTTACCACCCTTTTGAATGTCACTTCATTTTTTCTAGTATTCTTTGTTCCGGTTTATATGATGTAAAATGAATTGAAAATATAATATAAGAAATGAGAATTGAAATTTAAAAAAAAAAAAAAGTGCATAAAAGGGAAATAACCATGAAAACCGACAAGAATCATCAAAATAATTTATTCCCAAATCACTTCATAAAGTCTTAATTATTTCATTATTCAATATAATGAGCTACTAAATTATTAGTCAATTAATTAGTGTCTTTTGTCAGTTAAAAGGTACTGGTATTCAAGACTCTTCTGGATGGAAAGCAATTACGTACTTTAAAAAATAATGATAAAGAGCGGGAATAAAGGTTATTCCCTAAGAAGTGGCCGCGTGGCCTAATGGATAAGGCGTCCGACTTCGAATCGGAAGATTGAGGGTTCGAGTCCCTTCGTGGTCGCTACAATTTTTAACAGATTATGCAATTCACCTGTAAGGTACAATTATTTTTGTTGTTTTCTTTTTCTTATTATAATCAGGCGCGGATCCATGCAGGGGTGGAATGCATGGGAGCAACTCATAAAATATATAGGACCCTCTGAAAAAGGAAGAACCCCAAATGCTTTCATTTGGAATGATGACATTTTTTTCTAGTCTATCATCGTAATTATCATAATTATTCTTATTACTAATATCATTCTGTAGATTGAAAGTTGAATCTAATAGATTGTGGTCAGGGACCAATTCAAAATTGGATTGACCTGCAGTTTCAATCGAATAAGATTGAATTTTAAATCTATTAGATTGAAAACTTCAATCCAACTTTGGACTGGTCCTTGATCGCAATCTATATCAATCTAAGGAATTTAGAGATATCATTAACACCATCACATCATCATCCTTTGTTACATATTCTAGAAAAGTGACTTACTTTGAAAAAAAAGAGCGACCACGAAGGGACTCGAACCCTCAATCTTCCGATTCGAAGTCGGACGCCTTATCTATTAGGCCACGCGGCCACTTCTTACAGTTTATGTTGTATTCATGTTCTTTATTTTCATTTATTTGATCGAGTTTGTAATTTTCTTCAGTCCAAAAGAGATACTTCCGCATGCTAAAAGACATGGGCTGCAATTCTCTTTCTAGTGACGAAATATTCCAATAAAATTTCACCAATTTATAAATAAGTCTTTCAATTAGTTAACTTAACCTATTATCATGATAATAATGTAGCTTTGCCAGTCATAATTTCAGTGGTATAAGCCACTGAGCATGCTGAGGAGGTTGTTTGTATATCCTGCCGATATAAGCGTATACGAAGCGGACGTTCAGAAAATTTATCCATTCAGATTTAAGAATTTTTTTTCTCATGAAAATTATGGTCAAGCGCAAAAATATATAACTTCATCTTGTAATAACCTTATTAACATAACAATAACTAATAATGCATACAATTTGTATCAAAAATATTAAAAAGGAACTTGAAGACTTAGGAACGTGAGTAAATAAGGAACTAATAAGAAGCTTGTGTAAGATTAGTCCCTCGTTGAATACATCTTGTAATTTTTCATAATTATCATCATCATCATCATTATGATGATAATTTTTACTGTTATCATCGTTATCAACATATTATTTTCGTCATCATCATGAACTTTGCTGAATGTGTGCATTCTACAGCCCACGCAGCTAGGATTAGATTAGAAACAAAATCAACCATAAAGGATTACTGTGGCATGCATGACATAACAATAAATAAGATATGCAAATTGATTCCAACTATGTGTCGATAAACTCATTCCCAGAAATGAAACATCCGTAGACATTTTACTAGTTTACAGCTGGAGGCCTGCGTTATAAACTTTTTTTTGTCAGGAAAACCCTGACTTATAGTTATAAACAGTATACTATAGAGTCTTCTTATCAGAAAAAACGCGTACTTGAACAAAAGAAATAACAAAAAATCAAGAGCGTGACTAAAGCGCAAACAGTATAACAAGTGGCCGCGTGGCCTAATGGATAAGGCGTCCGACTTCGAATCGGAAGATTGAGGGTTCGAGTCCCTTCGTGGTCGCTACTATTATTTTATGCAAGACTTCATTAGAGTTTGTTTCATTTTTAGTTATTATTAGCAGTATAATAATGTTATTTGGACTAATAACAATACCAGACTTACTTTTATTATTATCATTGTCAATATTATGATCATTATTACTGTCTATTCCCCGCCGCCCCTCCCTCTGTCAGTTCACGTTGCTAAATGTAGGCCTAATTTTGGAAATGCTGTCGAAAAAATCATCCGTTCTAGACAGACTTTATTGATCAAACTAATTTGTTTTAATTATCTAATCACGCTGATATTCTATAATTCGGATTGGCTGCGTTTTAAAAAAGAAATAGTTTTTATTTAGATTATTGTTCTCGTGAATCCGTTTTCGGTTTTTGTCAGTGCCACTCAGAAATATCTGATATGGTTAGATTTGATTCGGACCTGATCTTGTTTAATTTTTAAGAAATTGAGGTATCTGATTTTGTTACACGAATAATGACAATTCCTCTTGGTGGATAAAAACGAAATCCATTGAGAGGTTATGTTCCTACATTTTTTTTGGACGAGCTGTGATTTGATACGTGAGTCATTGTCTGAATTACCCGTGTTGAGTGCGCACTCTTGGAAAGCATCAAGAAACCGAATTATTGAATAGCACCATCTCAGGTGAAATTGAGAAAGGGTATGCTAAGACATCATATTTTGAAAACGTGAACCCATAATAAATTTATAAACTAATAATGATGATTATAGTAATTTGAAAAAGAAATAAATATCATTATGATGATAATTTTTAACATCAATATCAATGAAAAATAACAAAGGGATCTTATAGAGAGTCATCAGTCAGACGCACGAAAAATGTGGTGCTTATACACCCTAGCTTATTAGGTTCTTCGTCTGCATAGCACACTGCAAAAACTCCGGTGTTTTCGGTTTTTGTCACCAGCCCGGAATCTATATATGTCCACACCAGAGAAGTATTGAAACAACACCAGTTTGGAATCAAACCGATGCGGTTTTGATACTAATTGGTGTTGTACAAACACCTTTCTGGTTTTAGACCAAAACGAAACTGGTGTGTTGTTTAACACTTCTCTGGTGTGGACATATATAGATTCCGGGTTTTTGCAGTGAATGCTGGTGCCCAATTTTCTCCTATGTAGGATGAAACTGCTCAAACATGTTTTCAACTTCGAGATTTCGAACTTCGAATCTGTGTATCATTTTGTTATATCGACTATCAAAAATGCAAAACCAATTATTTCGGGCTTTAAGAAATCCGTCCTCAATATTCCTCACAGGGACTTTTTACTATAATTTTGTTACTTCATCTCAGTTTCAAGATTGTCCAGTTGGAAACCAGTAGGCCTACATGCTAAGCCACCCCCTCCCCCCACTTTTAAAACCGCTCACGGGCGTTAACCATAAACAAATAAATACTTTCACACACAGCGCACATCCACACACACGCGCCCATAAACCCATACCCCACATGCGCACGCACACCCTCATCTATGTCCCTTTTCACAATAAGCAAAACCACACACACACAGTTGTTATTCATCGGCCACGGAGTCATTGTGTCAAAGGACATTTGTGTTTATAGTCTGAAACACGCGAAACAAAAAACGATCATCATGCAAAATGAAATATGGCAAGAGATAAGTCTGAAATAAGAAAATTTAACATAAAAAATAGTTTCACGCTCACTTTTTAATGCGATCTCTCGGAAATATATAACATCATTTTGGTGGTATACACTGAATACTAAAAAAAATCGACTGTAATACTGCGATATTATTTTAAAAAGTATCACTTTCAAAAGAAAGGTTAATTGGAGCATCAAATAAACCTACGGCATTTATAACTTCCCCGCATTTCAACACAACGGTCACAAATAAAATCTTTAATTGTATTTTCTTACGATGTCAAACCCAAAATAATAATATTAGTCTAAAAGCAAACGAAGAGTCTGTGAGGAAATATGACCTTCTGTAGGGCCATTCCTCTGTACTTCGAAAAGTGAAAGCAGCTTTAATTTAAAATCTTAAAAAAATGCAAGAAGCAACGGATTGAGGGACGAAAGGGAATCAAAGTGATTTAATGAAGGAGAGGGGTACAGACTTGAAGGTGTTGGGGCAAGGAGTTGTAACTCCTTGGTGTGGGGTGTGTGTGTGTAATGTAGAGATGGCGCGGTCGAGTGTTCTCGCAGTTTCTATCAGTGTTGATTTTTTTATTGTTTGAAGAGAGAGAGATAGAGATAGAGAGAGTTTGTGCGTGTGTGTGGGTTTGTGTATGTAATATGTGTGTGTGACTGCCTGTCTGTGCAAATGAGTGTACATGTGTAAGTGAGAGAGGGAAAATAGAGAGAGAGAGTGGGAAGAGTGATAGGGGAGTGAGGGGGAGAGAGAGAGGGGAGGGGGGGGGGGGAATGAAGACAGAGTCGAAAACTTATGCAAATATTAAGATCGTCTTCTCTAGAAATCTAATTATTATTCATTATTAATTTTTGATGTAAGAAGTTATACCTGTATCCCTAATGCTACGGTCACAAATACCTTTACGAACACCGTAGGAACGATTTTCATACATAGCAATAAATGGTTTGAAATTATTCATTTCATATGGATTCAACGGGTAGTGTTACTAGTGTAACATGTGTAAGAATATACCTACAAGCTAGGTATAATCAATAATATAATTAAAAAAAAAAACAATTCGAGGAATCGAAAATCATTCCCTTCTTTTCATATGCAAAGTCAATACATGAATATTTCAATCGGTTAAAATACATAATTATTTTCACCTATTTACAGAAATTCCATCAATTCGGTATACACAAACATTCGAGAATTAATATACAATGATTTCGAGACATAAAACATATACCTTTATTACATATTTCAATCAAAACAAATAGTCTGCTCAAAGTAATTAATAACGTCTAAGAATATCAATTAACCAACTTGGTAATAGCTTATTTTTATCATCAAATCGTTTGAGTATTACAACAGGTGTCGGCGTAACCAAGACGTAATTGCGTCTAGAATTTTCATCATAATCGATTTACTGCATAGAAGTAAACGATTAATAGTTTATTTTAAAATCTATGAGTACAACATTGTCGATAAAAATAAGTCTAAAACCCGAGAAACCCTAGTACCATCAAGTGAATATATATAAAAATACGGCAAACATTGGTTACCTATCATTGTGGCATTTCAAATAGATTGTATAGGGTTTAATTCCATACACACTTATGATTATTTATAGAATAAAATGTACTGATGATAACCGTTTATCATATTTGAGTCTGTCCAAATCAGTATACTTCTTGGTCAAATACACCAGGAATACTGCTTGACAAGAAATAAAATACAGGAATGGTATCGTCCAATTATAACCAGAATATTCATTATGGATACCTCTGATCCATTGTGGCTAACTGGCAACTGCTCCTTTACATGCCTTACCCCAGTTCGAGTTGAGCGAATGGGAGAAATAAAAATGGACATAAATGGAAACAATATATGATTAGCATCATTCCAGAGTCTAGTCTAGATGGGCGTAATATCAGCGGGTACTATTATGTTTTGTCGCTGTCACACCAACGATACCAACCCCAAACTGACGGATGATACGCCATCACACATCATGTAATCAGCTTTGATCTGACTGGGGTTTGTTTCCTTCGTGTGACCGCGGCATTCGGCAAGCAAAAATAAAACAAATAATCACACTTATGCTGTAAGCAACATTCGGACTATGAATAACTGACGCCATCAACAATGACAATGCTGGCTTTGGCTGCAACAGCTCGATTTGATCATCTGTTATTCACCAAACATACGTCAGTCCAACAGTCATGCGCAGTGCCGGTGACCTTAACGTCACTGGTTACGTACAGCCAACAGCGCCATGCAATAAAAATTCCAAATTTGTATACGAACGCGCACCACACGGGATGTAACGGGACGTAACAACCCATATAATGGGCGTTCGTAATTTGAAAATTTTTACTTTTGGGAAGAGATTTCTCTGGAAATCATTAAGCTACTAATCAATACATAGTACTGTGATTCAATGGCCTACCTTTTACAATTTATCATATCTTAACTTGTTTGGTGACCCCAAATGTTTTCTTTTTACACATAGCTCCTTATCAAAATGGAGTTTTACACGATAGTCACCCGAATTTCTTCAAAGTCTTTAGTCTTGAAATTAGTTCCATTATGATATTCACTACATCGTATCGTTGTGACCGAAATACACTCCACCATGTCCACGTTTTACTACACGGTACGTATTATTTTCCTCTTCTAATAAACGGGTTTATTTTCAGTTTTCCCCCAAAATAACACTCTCGTCTGGTTGTTGCAAATGACTTAGCAAGACTGATTCATCCCTCCACGATTTATGGTAATCACTGTAGTCAAAATCAATAACTATCAAAATATATTTCACCCCAGTTTGAAAGGCGCACTTTCAATTTCCAAATAGTTGCAAAACCTGGTCTATACAATTGCATATTTAGTTCGGTGCTCATGGTCAGTTTGCGTTTTAAGGACAACGTTCCCGCGAATGTTGTATTTGTGTGTACTTGATCGTGTTAATAATTTATATCGAGGAGGATGCAAATAGCATCCGTGGATTATCGATGTTCCATCAAGGACACGGACACTCTTTCCAAGATGACAACAGCTTCATGACGGCATAAGATAGGCCTTCGACTGGCATGTCAGTTGGTTCGAAACATCCGTTTCTGAAATCATATCAAAGTGTTCTTCTCATCATAATCATCTAATTCAGAAAAGAGAATTGCAGCCTCGTGAATTAGTTCAGTGAAATCACCTTCATCAAGTCATTTTCACGCTTCACCTTTATAATATTTTACAATATGTGGTGTCTGATCATTTTGTAAAAATAATGGTTATTAACTATCCAAATGCAATCTTAGTCCACATTATAACAACGGATCACCTTACTATTCCGTCAATTCCTTTTTATCAGACTTCGAACAAAACATGATTTTGCAGCTTTTTTCATTGTTAAGCGGTCGAGTGAGATCAATAAACGTTCAAAGTTCCATGTTATAACCTGTGGAAAGCTACATGTGTACACGTAATAATAACAATAAACTATGGCAGCCATCAAGCCAGAAGACTAAAACTTGTCGCACACATTTGGGTCCCATTAAACACTTTATTTACTTGAAGACAATGTCCGCAATTTCATACTTTCATACACGATACAGGTCATCAGTTAGGTACATCTAAGGTAGATGTAAACTTAGCGACGAATCCCGAAGACACTAGTGATGCTCAAGAGCATCTAAACAAGGGAAGAGGGCGGTTCGTCATCTTTGTTGCAGTTCAAGTCTGGCTTGAACTGCAAGTTACGTGGCAGTAGCTGTAGGATAACTCCTATCAGTTGCACCGTCACATCATAAATACGTTCTTTGTGCAATAAATGTTCTATTCTATTTACAAACGTGTACATCAACCAATGTTCTGCATTTCCGACACTTCACATAGCAGCACCACTTGAATTTGCATTTGCATCTTTCGACGACCTCCTTCGTGAAGGAGTTGTAGCCCCTTCCGCAGCACATCAACGTGCAGCCGTCAGTGCCCATAGACGTCTTGTTACACTCGCGACCCGTCGTACCCAATGAACCAGTCTGTATGTCGGGAACACAGTAATCTGGAGATTGTTCAAGGTACACCAGGTCATCACGGGTAGGCTTGTTGAAGCGGACATCGGAGTTGACCAGCCTGCCTTTCTTGTTGACGCGGACGTTGGTGGCGCCGTCGTACTTGTCTTTGAGGATCGCTCCAACACGGTTGAAAGGACTCAGTTGTAGCCAGCATGTCTTCAGACTGCATGACCCAGACACACCGTGGCACTTGCATTCGGGTTGCGCGTTATCGAACACTGCCTGTATGCATAAAAAGGGAAATATAAAAGACAATCAACATTATTTGTTGTGAAGAGATTTCTTTATACCGAGAGCTGCAGTTTGGTGTAAGATGGCATTTGTGACTTTATGCAGTACTCTTAATGTTCCAATGTTCAAAAGAAAGACATAAATGCCAGAACCAAACACCATAGATATATAGATTTATTAATGCAGAAGATACCACTGACTGGTAGAAAAGTTGTAGGTAAACTGGATAGTACTAAGCGAGAAACAGTCTCCCAAAACTTCGAAGTCTGTTGGTGTTTAGAAGCTTTGCACTTACGAAAATCGTTATTCACCAACATAGAGTCGAGGAACCTTCGGTATGATTGAGATAACTGAGATACAATGCACTTAGGAACTACTAGCGGGAGTTCAACTCACTTTTCCGCCAGTTTACTCGGCACATAGGAATGTTTTATAACCAATTTCCGACCTATTCTCTAATGCTGAAATTGGTCTACATTCATGTTGTCACCACAAGTCTTCTCCGGGTCTTACAAATTGTAAGTAGAGGCTCTTAACCCCAGTCCCATTAAACCAACATTCGATAAGAAACCCACTGAAAGCTTGAGAAAGCGCCCTGAGCTCTCTCGCTTTCTTCCATTGTTGCGATTTACTCAACTGAGCTAATTAATCTGTAGAGCAGTTTCCATCAGCTTGGAAGAGAGAGGGGGTTCAACTGATATTTATATTGTAAACAGTACGGAGCGTTCCCCGCGGGTCTCACCCGCTGTCTTCAGGCAGCCACACGTCCTACAACGCTCAAAATCCAAGGTGGACCTGCTTTAGGATATCGGGTGTTCCACCGAATGCAATTACTCCTCAAGAGAAAGGTGGGAAACCTGAAACAAAATTGTGAGCGGTCACCTACTGCTGTTGCTATTGCGCGAATGCTATTCAAAGCCCTGGGTGAAATAACAAATACATCCACTGAAAAGTTTGGGTAGGGCCTTTGCTTTTTTTTCTACGAGACGTTGTATCGGACTGCAGGTGGACAACAGTCCCTGTTTATGTATTTATGGGGGAAACAGGTAATAATACGTAAAGCGTTCATTGCCAAACCAAGTCTTTCACTTCTTTTACTTCTTCATAAGTATGATTATGGAAGGTCCATACGTAAGATTTACATGTCGTTCTTCAGTTTGAGCGAATGTTTTGCAAACAAACTTTCCATTTCATTCTTCACGGTCATTGCCACAGGGCAGACTTGCGCAATTCCGTGAAAGAGCTACACCAGAGAACACCAAAACCGAAGAGCAATAACCGTGAAATCGCTCTGAGAATGGTCAAGTTCACCTGGCTTTTGGTTGATATTCACGGCGGCCAATCCGCGCCTTTTGTCCGCTCTTAATTGACTGCAACAATTCACGATGTACGCGTTGACGAATAATAAAAAGAGAAAAATGTCAAAGGAATACCAAATTTAAAAGAAGGGTTTATATTCACTTTGTGGTATTCTGATGGCAAAAGAGAAAAAACGCCGGATACGGTTAGAAATGGGTTGAAAGAAGAGCACCAAAGGGTGTTTTCATTAGGAACAATGGGATTAACACCTTCTGAAGTACAAATTCACCTCACGCCTACGGACCCAGAATTTGAGATGTCAACTTTATTTTCATTCCTTTCTTTTCACATTTTTTCTTCTTTCAACTTAATATTTTGGTCTGCGTATTTTTTGCATTCAACTCATTATGGTACAGCGTGAGATAGAATCACAGTCGTATACTCCTGCGGGTCAGAATAATTGCATTTTAATGGCTGTCTTGTGATTCTGTCCAAAATATTAGTGTCAAATTTGTCACCATTGTCACGGGTAAATGTTATCTGAATATATTTCAACAATATTTGGTAGTAATGTTTGTTGATTTAGACCACGTGTATCTATTTCAAACGGATCGTGGTATACATGGTATATTATGTGATTGAAAATGCACCCAACATGATTTGAAAATTGAATTCTTGTCTAGAAAATTATTCTCAACCAAGTAGGAAAGAGGGCATGAAATTATAGCTATGAACACGCTTAGGCGCGCATAGTTTCTATTATGAAAAAATATATATCAGAGTTGATAAACGATTCCAACCATTTCCCGTTTGTATCACACTTTTTTATGGATATGACTTCATTTGACTTTTAAAAAGGTACTGAATAGTTGATTAATGTCTTTGGTCTCCATATGTGACTCAGTGATTTAGCAATCAACTGGTTTTCTTTCCATCATTATTCATCTTTGGTAAAAAAAATAATTGGTTTAAAAGAAATGTGTGCCATATTTACTGAATTTGTTTAAACCAAAGGCCCAGCATAAAAATCACGTAATTGTCCTTTACGAATAGGTTCAATGCCCACTTGGTTTTACACATCGAATTTCACAAGAATGTAATTACTTTGAGCGAATTATTGCCACACGTTTGACTTTGTGTTTCAACACTAGAAGACTGTACATAAATTTACTTCTTGTAACGAACTAAATGTCACCTAACTTCTGAGGACATTATTTTCGTCGTTATTTAAATGCCTTGAAAGGCAGTAATATATATTCTACATGGCACCAAACCTATTCTTTCTACACGTCATTTGTATGATTAGCAACTTGTCACAGGGTGTCGGTTCTACGTCTCGAGAACGTCTTGCAATGAAGACAATCAAAATAACCAGAAGTCATGTTACACGTATCCTCTAATCTTAACATCATCATGGATGAAATATTCTTGAGTGAACTTTTTTTAAGGAAAAAAAAAATGCAAAGACGGACATTCTTGAGGAGAGTTCTTGATAAGAAAAATCCACACGATACAGGGTTTGACAGTCGACAGTAATGGTGGAGGGTCACGATGGATAGGGTTAAGAATGGTTTTAACCCTTCGAGATCGCTTGCGTACACTTGGGCTCTCTGTTCACATCCGATATAACATCAAGATGAAAACCCAATGGAAATATGAATTTAGATATCAACGCAACTACTGGTGAAGACATCCAGCCAGCAGTTATAGACATGGGTGTTCGTGAAGTTACATTTCGACTTGCAAACAAACTGGAATCGTCAATTACTAGTATTCCAAACATAATGTTTAGCCACTCCGTCTATTTTATGCAGACTTAGAGATATTGGCAGTTTTGATTATCTTAAAACATAATCACAGGTTGTTTGAATATACTGACAAAGTAATATCTAATTTGCCATTGTTCATGAAAACATTGTGTAATCTTATGAACATCTTTTAAATATCACCAACTGTCGCCTTGCAAGCGAGTGAAAATACAAAAATAACATGGATGCTTGAAAAAATCTTTACATTAACCATGGAGCCCCACAATGTCACCACATGAATCCGTTGAAAACACAGATAATATTTCAAGCTTCTAATCTGATGCTTCCCCCTTATACCAGAAATAGATAACTTTGCTTGAATACATATCATCATTGGCTTTTTGGGGCATAGAGGGAAAATGATATAATTTCTTTAAAAATACTTCAAAAAGATTGTTAGGGGAGGTACTCTTTATAGCGTGTTTGAAATTTGCTAAGTAAATAAACAATCGTGGGCTAGTCAAGTATACCTTATCTTTTTTCATTTAGCTGATGATTAGGGGAATACTATTAAAGTGCGTAGTTGATCATGCCAATAAGAATATGCCAGTGTTAACGCAGTCGTAAAGGATACCTTACTCCGATGTCCAACTAGAGATAGGATTTCGAGAAGAAATTCTAGAGAGGCTGGCGGTAAGCTGGCGGTTGATATACACCTCCCGCTGAACCAGAACGAATACATCTTGTTCGCACCTATCATACTCAGGCCCAGCCGAACAGGAGATCTAGACTCCAGACTTGCTAAAGTCTTGTACGCTTGAACGTTGAATGGCGCTACTTTAATGAAGATTTCGGACGCAGAATATTGACTCCTCAACATGCATTTTATGATGTTGACGATGTGTTTTCAAAACTTTCTTAATTCATGAACATTAAAGTTTTCTGCTCTAATATGTCAATTTTATATTCATACACAACTGATAATTTTAATTCTGGCGGAAGCATGATAATATACCTGTATTTACTTACAAAACTATTCATTAATAATTGTTTGGAATTGAATTCAATGTTACGTGCAGTCTAGATTGCATGAAAAAAAACACTGATCTCTGAAGCATTGCTTGGCTCGAATGTGTGAAGGATATGAAAATAGTAGAACGTCGGGAGCTTCACCAATTCCGTGATCAAAGATGTGTACTTCGTTCGTGCTGACAATTTTGTTTTTAATGGAAACATCTCGTTGTCGGGGGCAGTGCACCCTAAGAAATCAAATAAACAAGAAAGTTTCCCCGGCGATCTTATGCCTATAATCGAACATTTTTTTTATATTATTCCATCCCGACAGAGCTTGCCTGGGACCACGGTGCCTTAGGCGCCACTTTTCATTCTTCGAGGCTATATATGCTCCTCCTCAATCGATTCAATCATGATGAATGTTGCCTCTAATAATGAGGTTTTATAAAACTGAAACGCAGAAAATCTTTCTTAACCTACAAATAACAAATGACATGTTTTAAATGTAACCCCGGGCTAAAGGGGAGTTCGACTTCGAGAAAGAAAACCTGACACTAGACTCAGAAAGAAGTGAGAAGTACGAAATATGATTTCGATAGATATTTTTTTCCTCACTTTGTCTTCATGGTTCAAAGAAGGGAGAGCTGGTTCAGACCCGTGGTTCCAACGGGTGTAGAGAACGGGCCAATATTTATATAATATTTTCTTGGAGTGCTACTGTGCTGCAGGGCACTTGCATATTTGGTTTGAGTATAGGTCGGCTGCATATCATCAGCCCTAAACGACGACTGGGAATTCTGCACGCCCCGAAATTGGACTTTTTTTTTTCCTTTCCCATTTTGTCGGTTGTGTTATTGGAGTAAAAAGGGGGAAAGTCGAGCCGTACTTTCATATTGTTTCCATCGTCGAGTCGGCTCAGAATGCAGAATGAATGACTGATGGAAATGTCGAAATCATGCTCCATCCTGGTTCGAATTGAAATCAGATATTTCTCACACTAATATATTTCGAGATATGGCCTATGTATAAACACTCATACTATCAAAGTTATGGATGTTCCACTTATTGTGTGTGTGTGTGTGTGTGTGTGTGTGTGTGTACAATAGTTTCGCGCGTTCTCGCCTGTTTCATAATTCATATTCTAAAATGTGATATATTGGGATTAATAATTGCGGAGCAACAAATAATAAGGGGTCAAATTTAGACAACTTAATAAGGAGACAAATATTAATGAAAATATCAAGACTTTAAGACCCCAAAGAGCGTCATGAATAAGATATGACACCCAGGCAACAGTATGCTCCAATGCGTAAATAGTAAAATAAGTGACGAAAATACAAAGCAGGATATTTAAGAGACCATAAAACATAATCTGATGTGAATGCTATCAAAAGAACTGAAAAAGATAACGAATGCTCCATTCTTAGGATATCGCTATCTAAACAATGTATCGTCTGTCTTAGATGAGTGGGGAGGAGCCAGCTAAAAGCGCATCATCTGAGCTCTATGAAACGTCCTTCCTCGCTGCAGTGCTCATCCGAATCTTAGGGATCTCAGGTGTCTAAGAATAGTCTTCTTGAAACCTTGCAACTGAGAAACGCATACAATCTATCAAGCATAATCCGACTGATCTGACTTGCATCGACCAAAGAAGATTTCTTCTTCATCGGGCGCAGCGTGATAAGTCGAGATTAAGGACGCAATAAGAGATATCTATCTGCCATTGTTCAGACCTGACTTCAAATCCCGTCCCTTTCATCTTGTTTAAAAGATAGAATGTGTACTTCTGTTACCATGGCGACTTCTATTATGTATCATAATGTTCATGTTGTTCACTTTCTGTGATATTATTATAGCGGTATAATGGAGTGGTGAAAGAACGCAAAGAATCCATCCTGAAAAGGCTTGAATCGTTGGAATAGAGGAGATCAGTTGCACAGAAAAGCCCTGTCATTTTCACACTCCAAAGAGGAATCGAATGGGGCTGTGCAAATCGGAAATAAATTATGGTAGCAACAATAACAATACAAAACAAATACACAACAAAAATAAATACGAAATAAACAAACTACATAGAAACTCGTCTACGAGTGTATCGCACCATCCGACCCTCTTAACCCTTTCACATATTAAAACGACTCTTGCAATCTGCTTGACGAAATTTAGCTCAAGAAGACAAAATCATGAGTGATATCAAATATGATTCATCTTTCAATACGGGGTCGTTATGATCGTCTGGAGAAGAAATCTCGTTAAATCAACGTTACAAAAGGTTCAATAACCGCAATGGTGAGGCAATATTATTCGTGAAAATATATTCACAAGAACTATTTGTAATTCTGAAGCTTACATCATAACAAATCCAAAAATTCATTAGGAGTTCACATGGGGACGTTCGAATCCATCTTCGAGTTTAAAATCATGACAATAACAGCTTGAAGGAGATGCGAATGCAGTTACAAGAAAATGTCCATTCTCTTATAAAACTGAAAAAAAAATCAAAACCTTCCCGATGCCAACGAATTCAGATGTGAAAAGGGTGAAATCCACTAACAACATGAACAAGGTTGCTGATGAGGGGGGCTTTCACTGACAAGGTTGAATTGAAAATAACGGTTTTATCAAGATATAATCATGATTATTAGCGAATGATTGGAGCGAGTTTATTATTAAATGTATTTGTAATTGTTTTCAGGGGTTGCCACACAGTCAAGCTAGCCTTATAAAGGCAACCCTGCAACCTACTTAAATCGTTATGTTTTAGAAAATACAACCTTGTTGACATATTTCATTGTTAAATATTTTGTTCTGTATTATGTATTTTCTTTGTTATTTTGTATATGAAAAGTTGCAGAAACAATAAATGAAATTAAAAAAAAAGAAGAAAAGTTTATACCTTTCTACCGGCTTCATTATTATGTAGGTTCATCTTCATCCGATCATAGGCAAAGCTTCCCCTCTGCGGGTTTGTCTCCATCTCACGGGCATCGACGAACTCCCTGGCGAAACGGTAGCCGTAATCGATGTTGTCGCCGCATCCTCCCCACACCCAGTCTCGGGGGATGTCGGGTGGGCGGGGTGATTTGCCACACCCGCATGTCGAGAGCTGGCCTTCCCGACATGCTCGACTGATGGCGTTGACGACGCCCGCCGACGTGATCGCGTAGGTGAATGCCGCTTCACGACTCGCTGAAAATGAACATGGAAAGAGATTATCATTATAAGATGTGTAATGGTTGCTATGTTTAAAAACTAAAATTTAAATCAGCAAACGCAAATAAAAAACATCACATTCTAATTTTGTTAAAGCAATATGTGCTTCGGTATAAAGTATTACCTATTTTATAAATTTACCTTAGACTCTCCATCGAAAGTACTATTTTACTGTCATCCATTATTTTTTTTAGATAATTCAGAAGATGAAGAGAGAATTGTACCGTATATGACAAACAACTACGAAAAATGTCTAGAAAAAAAAAAGATTGTGTGTGAAACTACTCAAGAGAATTTTTATAGAAACGACATTGTCATTGAATCTGATACCAAGGAATGAACAAGGTCGTACATGTAACAGTTGCAAAGTTCAGTTTGAAGTCGATTCTTTGGGTTTGAAAATTCGATATTTTAAGGTCGTCCTATACTGGATAGGTCAAATGAAAACCAAGCATGATTGTAATGTAATAATAACTGGATACATTTCTCAAGTAAAAGCAAAGAAACCACTCACAATGCAAGATGCATGGGAGCGTTGGTATCCACTATTCAGAAGTTATAAGGTATGCTTCTGCGACAAAGATTTTTTTTTTTTTTATATTGACACGACTGTACAACAAGATAAAATTTGAGTTTAAAACCTCTCTGAGAAGTTTTGGTAGAAAGCGTTGTTGATATGCCAGGTGCTCAAAGTGTGGCATTAGCGAGTTTTCGCAAATGCAGCGGGGACAGATTCTACAACATAGTAAATATATTGAAAACACCCGTCAAATCACAATGGAGAGCTTGGAGGTCTTTGTCGAAAAATGGTGATTCGGGGCATCTGATCATCGTGAGATTCGGAGCGGACGAAAAATTACAAATACTGTATGCTGTCGTTTGTCGTGAATCCAGGACGAAACTGCATGCTGCTTTGATTCACCGATTTTCGACAAAGACTGCTTTTACAATAGATTTACTGTGTTGTAGAAACCTTCCCCTTCGCAATTGCAAAATTCTGTTTTTTTTTTTTTTTTAGTGTGCGTAGTTTGGTATAAAACCATTTGAACAGCATGAAATAGTAACAGGCCGAAGAAGTCACGATTTGTAACGTTCTGATATGCACTCACTGACAGTTGTAAGATAAATTATCAAAGGGCACCTTCTTCCACTTAAATGAACAAAAAATCTATATAATTGAGAGGGTGGTGAATAACCTCAAATATAATTTTCCAAGTTACAAAAAGAACCAACTGATTAAAAAAATCGTATAAGTCATTAAATTTCTTTTTTTTCATGACTTTGCGTCACTCACTTTGATAGGCTACAGATTTAACTTATGAAATTGTATCATATCGACCAGCTTATCATTCTATATAACATTTTATAGCATAAAAGATGGGGGATTCCACAAATGGTATTTTTAAGAACAAAGGCAGATCTATCTTTTTTCCTTTTTAGTTACACTATACAAAAAAATAAGAAGAAGAATCGCAAATAAAAGGTATGTGTTTTGTAAAGCATTTCGCCATAGTATTCAGGTGGTCTGTGCGAGATCACACTCCTTTTGCCTGTATGAAATCAGATATGAGCTTGGCTATTTGATTTCAACTGTTCACGCTATGATTAAAAAGATATCATATTCACTGAAAATATGGTTATTGGGCTGGGGAAGAGGAGGAATGTTGCGTTCCATTCAAACTACGTGTCAGTGTATATCATCATCAAATCGGAAACCCAACGTCATATGGGTCTTTTCGGAGAAATTGCGTATTGTAAATTTATTTTATAGATATCGTCGCATTCTAATAACTATGTACAAAGATTTTTGGACAAATTACCAAAATTTGTGATTCCACTTTTTTCAGAAATTACCTACAACAGACCAAAATCATCAAAACATGTTAAATCCTGAAAATTATTGTTTACGTGGGTAAAATAATCATATTGTTGTTTAATAGGTGTGGGAATCAGTAATGAAATGAAAATAAGTCTCCGAAATTTCGTTTGCAGACAAAGAATATGTGGAGTTCCGGTCGACAACTTAGCCAACGTGATTTTCACTATTATTGTTTTGGTGATATTTGTGCATGTATATGAGCTAGACTGTGACCCCATCTCAGGTTTAGTCACGAACTGTCTGGTGGTTTCTAATCAGAGCTTGGGGCTATAAGATATGTCTTTCGGAAGGCGACAGTCTTACTACACCAATATAGCAAACTCATTTTGTAAACAAAATATATGCAAAGATCACGATAGGCGTTTTTGCTGATCAGGGCATTATTTACAGGTATCTTTTTCAAAGCATTTTCTTGTAAATGTTATATTTCAACAAATATCAAACACCATTCACCATCTCGTTATTTCTCAACCACATTACAGTGGTCCAATGGTTTAAAACTTCTCTTAAAATAAGTTTGTGTACTTAAAGTGAAAACGCCAAAGGGTTTCATCAATGTAAAGTCTGGCTCTGGAATGAAGTTGTGTACGCAATATTTGACCCGATGTCGCTTGTAGCTCAACTGTTTTTTTTTTTTTTTTTTTTTTAGGCAAAGCGTTACATGAATGCCAACGACTGAAACTGGTATGGCAAATCGCAAATTTTCACTGTAGCATTGGACGATACTTGACAAATCAAATGAACTTTCTCAAATGCATATGCGTTTTATTATCAAAGATAAAACCTGGAATTGTTCCGAATAGACACAAAAATTGTCAATTGAACTTTGATTCCTAGCATATTAATCCTTCTCACCGGATTTTTTTTTCAAAAATCTCTTTGGAAAAATAATTTTCCAAGTCCAACCTAATTGTTATTTACCGTGTTTAGTTCCTGTTCATAGTCGAAGAATGCTAATTTTGGTCAAGGTACTACACCAGATAATTCCAACAACTTGCAATGAACGCACTTTATAGGTGTGCTAAGAAGCTAAACCCTATATATTAGCTCGTAACGTATATGCAACATCGATGAACATATGCATTTTCTTTTTTCCACACTCTCTTATTTAGATTTTTATGAATTTCAATCTGTTTATTTTTTTGAGAAAGGAGATTTCTCAAACAAATAATTTTGCTTAGCATTTGACTTTTGCTGTGAGCGACATCTATATAGTAGAATGAGATGGACCAGCCAGACTCATGAGATTTTAAGAAAGGGCAGTTTGACGCCATGAGAAGAAAACTCCCCCTGGCACCTGACACAGTCCTATTGTCCAGTGAGCTGGTCATGACAGAAAGCAGTGGTCTTCGGCAAGACTCGGGAGACAAGATCGAATTGGACACAGATCAACGTTGGTAATGGCAGTTAACCAAACTCATGCAAGTAAGAGGTAACAAAAGTTAATGCGTATAAATCACTCCAATACCTCAAGCGATATTCTTCATTCTATTTTCCTTTTACAGACGTTTAACTTAACATTTATTCAAGATTCTGGTAGGTTGACCTTATGTCTGCGCTGATCGACAGGTGGGAACTATGCACCCAATCTATTCACCAAATAGTCAGCGTTTAGATCACTGATGAAAAGAATACAATCTTATTTCAAGGATGACTTATTCGCGATTGTAATTAAATTAGTCGACTCCAAAGCCTCAAATTGCACTTGCTAACGAGCCTCGTGGTAGATAATACTTTAGGTTAAAAGGTGGGACTATCGTGTACCCCTTGAGGGTCGAGATGTTTGGTTATTCTTCTGTGCCTTGTACTGAACCAATGGTGTTCTATTCAATGAGAAGACACGCCCCGATGATCCGCTAAGCATGTGTTCGTAATCTATCAAACAACGATACAAAAGGTTCCAATGATTGATGGACCGAGTTTCATTCGATATAATTGGACCATTTCCTTTTTAGAAATGAAAATGATGGATTTTGCTTGAATACGGCACCGTCACTTATATCATTAGTAATCGAATTTTGGTTTTACATCGGGGGTCCTCCTATCCAATTACTTTCTGTACCCTTGTTATAAATATAATGAACTTATAATATTAATTGAATAGGATTACATTATATCATACAGTTTTCGCATGAATTTCACCTCATTTTAACATTAAAAACTGTAAATTGATACGCACACACAACCACATCCAGCACAAAGCGTTTAGTATTAGGTTAGGTCAGGAAAATGCGGTAGTTGGTTACCAACCAAGACTGTGGGCTTGCAGGTACTGTGCGTGGGTGTTTAATGCACGCGCGCGCGTGTGTGTGTGTGTGTGAAAATGTGCTGTGCGTGTAGGTGTGTAACTATTCTCTCCGCTGTTTTGTTCGTATATGCAATGGAATAACATGTTATATATATATATATGCTATATATATATATATATATAGTTAGGCCTATATCTGTATATAGATCTAACTAAGATCTCAGATGTAACACTTAGTATGAATCATTATGTTAATGTTGACATCGTTGGCGGGTTCAGGGTTTACTGGAAGGGGCCCACTCTTTCTTCCGAAATTGTCAAACAAGCAACAACAAAAAAGAAAAAAGATGTCAAATTTGAACATATTCACGACTTTAAGTCCAGTGCACCGCCCCCCCCCCCCCCCCGATCCGACCCTGGTTGAGATGACTGAGGAGATATAGATCAAAATGATTACCATCTTGAATTTGATATCAGTTTTAATAATTCGCAACGAGTCGAGATGGCAAAGTATTTCATCGTGATATCTTTATAGTTAAATTGTGTGTAGTTTTACACATTCTGATAGTAAAGTACACTTCTCGAAATTCAATGTACGGTAATGAAAAAGAAAAAAATAAAATCTTGACTCTGTGACAACCCTATATCATAGCAGGATATTTTGCCGTCTAAACCAATCAAAATTTACATGTTTAAATAGATCATCAAGGAATTCAAGTTGACAGGATGGTGGCGCTACCCTTCTTCAGAAGATAGCATCGAGACGCCGCGAGACTTGAGGGATCAAGACGGCAAGACCTTAACATGAGACCAAATCACAACCGCGGGCAATCATCATCAAAAACGGTTAACTGCATCAGTCTTTGACGGATACCAAGGAACCAGCGAACATTGGAAGACAGAAAGATGAGGGGTTGCCAAGGTCAACTTAGTTTGTTTAGCTAATTTCATCCGACCCCGTGCTTCACCCTCTGCTAATGAGTTTTCAGGTAACAGAGCCCCACATGTAAAGTTTCATGTCATGTTTTAAGTGTCACGTGAGAACTGTGACACAGCCGGCGCAGTTAATGTATCAGATGCCACTGTATCATACTCGATTGATGTGCGGTACATGTGTATCGAGTCAAAAAGGCAACGAAAGGTCATACGGTATTTGCCCAAGAAATCGAAATCTCATTTTGAACGTAACTTCTCAATATGATGATAAAGCATGTCCGATGAATAGGATTCTTCTTAATAGTAAATATGTATTTAGTAGACAATGTGCATTCAGACTCGGTATTTAGTAGACCAAAACGGGGTTATCAATATACTAATGCATATTTACCCTGATTAATTTAATAGTTTCCCTCTACCCGATAATTTTATGTTTAAAATATTTTCCAGCATAATCTCAAAGATGAGTAAGATCAAATATTGAATGAAATCGTTACATTTTTATTCTTGAGATGTTTATTCAGGCTTTCCAAACAAACCTTTCCTTTTCACATGTTTGAATCTTTACCATTTACAGTGGTTTTCCCCCAAAAAAAATCCGCTGATTGGATATTTAGTCTATATGTACAAGAAAGAAATGTCAAACCTTTATACTAAATACAAAAAATAAAAAATATTGAGTCTTGGTCCGTTTGAAATATTTTATGAAACAAACATTTAGGCCCTACGTGTGAAAACATTTTTGTATTATAATTTTTTTTTTAGATAGAAGCAAACTTTCGTTTTATTCTGACCTTATTTTTTAGTTTGGCTGTTTCTTTTTTTTTTTTTTGGGGGGGGGGCAGTTGCTCTCCGATTTTCAAAGTGTCTTGTTGAGGAACATAATTATATTAAAATAATTCGGTTGAATCATTTTATTCACCAAGGGGGGAGCGGAAACTGGTGAATCCATGGGGACACTCTATTGTTTCTTGAGGTTTCATGCACACACAACATGCACAATGGGACCCCCAAAAGGCGATTTATGAAGCTAAAGCGGAAACATTTTCATATCATTGTTAAAAGATGTCTCTCGTGGTCCTTTAAAGTTTAACCCAATCATGTAGAAAAAAGAGGAGTCACTTTTAATAGGATTCCCGATCTTTTCAATGAGATCCTCGATTATTCATGAGGGGTTGGATTGTTTGTGAATGGTTTTAATGTTTGAATAGTATAGAGACCTCCTCTTAAAGCCTATCGATTCTTCGGCAGTTAACATCGGACTAAAAAAAGGTCCTGCATGAATGACGTCGAATACAGGATGGGTCGAAACACAGGGGTGGAACGGCGACAAAATATAACGTTGCGACAAGAGGGCGAGACAGCGATTCAGTTAAAGTTAGACAACATAATCCACAAATCGACCAACCAATAAACCAATAAATATTGTTAAAGACCAGGTGAAATGTTGAAGTTGTTGAGGGATTTTTTTTTTCGTTTTTGCTTAAACATTGACCAAATTGTGTTCATTAAATGACGGATGAAGTGTCAACACGATACAAACACTCCACATGCTTCTGAATAAAAATCGATTCGTGACAGGTTCATAGAAGATTCTTAATCCAATTTGGTGTCTTACTACCAGAAACAAATCTGGAAATAAATTTTTTTCCAGCTTACCAGTAGTTCCTTATCACATTTAAACGAGATTCATATCCATTTCAAAATGAAAGTAATCTGCCAATAATGAACTTGTTTTTTTTACTTCTGAAGATAGAGTTCTCCGAGTTTCATTCATTTTACTTATCCCCTCTTTGTTACCCTACAAGGTTCAAGAACTTTATTACCATTTAGCGGACTGGTGCCAGAAGGGAGAACGCTTACATCTAGGATGATTTTCCAACGGAGCCACAGACTCTTCAGACTAACAAAGCATTGTACCTCCCCCAGACGATCGTCTTGTTGAGGTTAACTCTAATTTGTCCCACAAAAGCAATTTCGTGTAAAGTTGCCCCTAAATGCACGATCATGGTTGAAATATTGTAGCGACTTCTATTGTATCAAGGAGCTGAATAATGTAATAGGCGGAGTTGACTAATACCAACTTTTTGTAGCCCCCACGACCTTTAGATGTTTAAACACGGAGTCGGCTCATTGATTGCTGATGTCTTGTGAGGGACTTTATCAAACAGGGCCATGTATTCAGTTACTGTTTGTTAGGAGCTTGTTCAGTAAATAATGACGAAAATCCCATTTTAAACCAGAAGAACAAGATAAACCACACTGGTTCTTTCTAAGGTTCCTACCATCATAACACGCCCTGCATGTTGCCATCATCTTAAAGATCTTCGGAACGTGCTGAAAAGAAGAAGATAGGAAGTGAAAGGCAACAAACTTCTGACGACAAAATCTTCTGACCTTCAGGTTGTTTTAGCTGAAGCTCATCGTTTTAGCGAGATAAGTTCTAGTACAGTCATGAGGAAAAGTCTAGTGGAATGTTTATCTCATAAAAAAAAAACATACTGACTTTTTCGATCTTGACGGACAAATATCACTTTCTTCAAAAACGTCACATATCAAAATCATGAATTACTTTAAAAAAGTTTTGATTTATCAATGACATTTATTTACTGTATATTGTTTGTATTGTTATAACCAATTTGAAAGTACAAGCTTGATTGGTTTGTTTATTGATTTATGTAATTTATTTTGTATTTATGTTTCTTTGATTTGTATTAAAAAAGTGAATATAGAAATGAAATAAACCAAATGAAATATAAAAAAACACTCCTTGAAATAAGGAATCACCGACACTTCCCTGCTGAGACGATATGATTCTCGGCTTTACGCAATAAACTTGCAAATGTATTATTTTGCAACTTACACGACATACATTCTAAGAAAGATTTTAGGTCATTTTTGAGGTCTCCTGTCTTCGAAAAGACGACAATGAGTATGTATCACATTGTTATATGAAGTGGGAAGATGACAGCGGGCTTTAAAAACACTTATCATACTGTGATGAATCCTTGTAAAAGTCTCTTCAAGAATTTGACTTTAGATTTCAAAGCGGTTTAGAATGGAAACCATCCCTCTTCCTGGTTTTGGATCTTATACTGAATTCCCACGCATCATTAATTGTTTAAACCAAGCTTAAAGTGGTTTTTTGGCCATTCAGTTGTTTTAATGAAGAGGATTTCTGATCCGTTTTGGTTTGCTGAGTTTGCTGGTGCCACATAAAAAAAACGGAAAAGCTTTAGCCATTCGATTACGTCATAAATGAGAACCTTGAGTTAATCTCAGGTAAGAAAGTGTATTGTTGAGAACCGTTAATGAGGTCACTTAAACTTTTAAGTTTGGGTACAATTCTGATGTTTATACGAGAAAGGGTATACATCATAAAATAGATGCACGGAATTCAATTTAATCAGAAGCCCCTGCAATGCTCAATTCAGATTTGACTCGTCACCAACTTGATATCATTTTGCACGAATTCGAAACGTTTTATAAATGTTGTTGTTTTTTGACGTAACATCATGAAAAGTATGACTTGCTTGCAACTAAGGAAGTAAAACATACACAGTGTATTATATTACGTTTGTCGTGTTCACAAGCTGAGGTGTGTATGGGCGTGCTCTGTGTGTAGGTGTGAAAAACAATGTAAAACAAGGTACATGCGCACAAAAATTATTAAAATCATTTGCAAGACGCATATATAAATTAAGTATATTTCTTTTAACTTTTCCCTCGATGAAACAAATAGGGTTGTCGAAAGTTTGAAGGCGCATATTGCATGGTGTCGTATGGCCTTATAGACATGACAGAGGAGTTGGGTGAAAGGGAATTATTTTAATCGTAAACAGTTATAATGTTAAACTTCTCAACTTCCAGGATTTCACTCAAACCAGATGTAGATGATTGGATGAAATTATGAAAGACCATACAGCATTTGCTTATCATAAACAGCGAGATAAAATGCGAAGTGCCGAAATTTCTTGGCTTCCACGAGCTGAGGGCGAAGTGAAAATCAAATTGATGGCGGTAATCATTTTTCCCCTGACACGTATATGTGAAACCGGTTTACGAGAATGGGGTCCGTCGTGAAGTCTCTGATATTTTTATACTCCTAACAAAAAGAAATGTGTCAAGTTGCATGGCAGTTCTTGTATATCCCCGACTGTTCACGGATCATGCTAATTGGTTTTCGTAATCAGAAAAGGTAATTCCTTGGTGCACCATTTCTGAGTTGAAATCTCCAACACAATGTTAAGTCACACGCCTGCTTTTTTTCCTATAGAAGCCATATGCATATCCAATACCTTCAAGGGGCGTACCTTGAAAGTCATCCAGGAATGGAGAAATGGGGTTGTGATGACGTTTTACCCTCATTCGACAGATCATGATATCGTCCAAGTCTTAGTCGACGTAGTGGTATGATGACTGTCACAACTGCAATGGGGACAGTCTTTCTAATAAATGGCAGTCACCTGGTCCAGAGGGGGGGGGGGGGGGGGAGGGGTGAGGGTAGGCGGTAAAAGAATTTATTACCTTCAACTTGAGGATGATTTACGGCTAGATTTCACGCCGACACCTCGACCATGACCTAATTGCAAATGGGACTGGTAAACGGGTTTTCCATATCACCCGGCTTTACTGCGATCGGTTGGGATTTGGAAGGGATGCGGGGAAAATGGTGGCATGGTGAAAGGAGATGGGGAAGACGCTTGTCAACATGCCCCTTCTTACTTCATCAACTGATCTCTTTAATACATGTAGACCTACTTTTTATTGCATAAAATTTCGGCGATTCAGGTTTCATAGCTAGTGCCTACCGGAGTCATCCCCGCCACGCTATTGCTTATTTAAGAAAATTTCGTTTCATTTCGTTTCATTTACTTTAATCAGTATGATGAAATGTAAATGCCTAACCATATTTAGTGTATCTGGTTGTGTCTGAGAGAAACACGATGTTGATCTCTCTGTCTTCACAATCGGCACTCGATATGCAGCTGCTGATGAAAACATGTCCGATCTCAAACATGAACAGAGTCCAACACAAGGAAACACCAGTATGTTAAAAATTGTCGGGTTGTGATAGTGGTTCTGTCGTTTGCAACTAATAAAGTCAATCCTCTTCAGAAACCAATCACCTTTCCATGCAACCAGGGATGCAACCGACCGATGCACCACGTTGAGAGGCGTTCAAAAGGGACCAGTAGATGTGACATCATTCCGCATACCAGGAAAGGGCAATAACGGGGAAACTTGGATCGTGGTGTGAAATATTTCTTCATAAATGACACAAGTCCAAAATGAAAGATAAATATATCCTCTTACAACGATCACCCCCTTCCTTAAACCCGAGCTTCTTGACTGTTTTCATGACCGAGACCGTATGTTTGTTCTAAATAAAATGAATATAAATCATCGTTACACTTCTTTTGGTCACCTACGGCAAGTCTTGCTCTTCTATGCGTGGATACATATTCGACCTTTGACTGTAATAAAAATATGTAAAGTTATGATATAAGTTAGCAATGCGTGTTTTAAAGTGTCAACTCCAATAATGTGCTTTCTGTACTATGACATCGATTGAAATAATAAGCTATAAACTGAAGTTGAACTTCTTCTGCCTGTGAAGATGTCGAAACGTGTACGATTTACATTCCAGTGACGTTGACAACACAATCAATATTAAATAATTGGATAAAGTCCTATGGACATGATGGATGTCAAATTAACTTCTAAATTTGTATGCAAATGTTGGTGGTGGGTGGGCCAAATAACAAGATTTTGTCACGTGTGACTCCCCACCCCTCCATCACTCATTTGCATATTATCATAAAGAGAATGTCAAACTTCTTCCACTTGTGTAATGCCTCGAAGAATGTCATTAACAACGACACGCTGTAACATTTAATTACTCTAAATGTAAATAGGTTTGCCGAATATCATAGAGCTCACAATAAGATTGAAAGTAACTGATTCCTTTCACGTTTTAAGAATGAATGGAATAATCAACCTCATGTTAATACTTCTTAGAACTGTTGATAGTCCTACAGAGTACATTTGTAGATTTGACTTTGAACATCTTTATAAGATCGAGAAATACATGTTTCGAAAATATTTTCCAAAATGTAAATCAATATAAAAATTTTGCCCTCCCTTTAATATCGGACGATAGCGCGTAAATAGGAAAACCTGTATACCAGAAACAAAGTTTGGCACTGGACTGGCACCCTAAATTTTAATGGCGTTTTAATAATGTTTACTCGTGATCAAAATCAGGGAAGGTCTGAAATTCATGGCCATGTTTTCTAGGACGAAATGTATACTTTTCAGATAAATTTGTTTGAGGAGTGAGTTCATAAAAATTGCGAAAAGTCAGACTGTTCAGGCAGCAAGACGATGTATGTACAATCACGGTTGAGATATGGCCATGGTGGTAACATACTTAAGTCTTGAAGCCAGCTCAAGCATTGGGTCACGGTAACACACATTAACCATGAAAGCTTAAGCCTCAAGGATTCAAACTTAAAGCATGTGAAACAGGACTTAAGCTGGCACGCATCAATTGAAGCTTAGGTCTATGTTATTCCAAATGTATTCTATAAAACAAGATGATGATGAGCGAGTTAGGGTGAATTTGTGAATTTGTAAGCCTCAGAGTAGAATTAAATATATGTTCAAAAGAAAAAAAATTGAAAAGGAAGAATTTTGAAGATTTGCACATATATGGCTAAATTATGTAAACCTTGCCCAAGTAATTTCAACAAAGATGTAATTTCTCATGGTAAGTTACCCTATATTGTAAAAAGGTAGCTCCTGTACTCTTTACTGGACAGGACGTGTGTAGTGACCTGAGAAGAAGACTATAAAGTACTGCACATCCCAAATCGACATTACCCAAATCATTGTCAACATATTCATCAGTCAGATCAGTTCAAAGTACTTACAAATGCTGAGGACCTTCCCGAAGACGTTGCGACTGTCCACCGTGCTGCAGTTCCACCTTCGGTTGGTGAACTGGTTCTGGCATTCATCGATGCTCATCTTGGCCCCCTCGCCGATGGGCGCCATGTGGTCCTGGTAGAGCTGACATAGTTTCTGCTGTCCCGGTGACAGACCAAGTAACTCACTGCACAGGGGTTGTGTACCAAGGATGAAGAGTTCGGGGTTCCGGAAGGCATCGAACTGCTGGACCCTTGTGTCCAGTCCTAGATTTCTGTAATCAGGGATCGACATGGAAACGAAACGTTAATTGTAAAAGATAAACAAGACAGATCTTTAAATATTGGGATAGATACCAAGAACTGTAATTTTGTATTAAGCCTCATCTTTTCATCATTATATCTTCGGAGCGTGATCATTTTACGGGCAAAAATCGTCATATTATAATAGGAAATACACCAAAAGCGAAATTGAGATCTGATGCACTGGCGTAAATCCAAGCAGCGAACCTGTTGTTCATGGAGGGGGGGGGGGGGGGTGTGGGAACTGTAGTGTTTCATCCCTGGCCCAACTTGAATAGTATGACGTCATGGATCTGATGTTCTTAACTAATTTAGACATCCTTGAAATGCACATACTGCTTACAATAGATGCTTGTTGTTTAGAGGTTTGCTTGTGTCTATATTTGGCCTATATTCGTATTGGATTATGAAATAGGATTCTAAAATAAAACTAATGTAAAGAATTTGGAACCATAAGGGTATTCTAATTCCTCTCTGATCTTTTGGCGGTCTTCTTTTTGATCGTTGTTATGTCGGGGCATGCAAGGAAAGGGCCATGGTATTAAGCTAACATAAGATTAGATGCCATTTAACAACAACTATTGTTTGTCTTAGTTTGTATCTTTGGAACAAGGGACAATTATCATCAAACATGTCGAGTGATCGGCACTTACAATAAAGAAAATAAAATTATCGATCGGAAAGGATGAAATCTTCAGGAAAAGAAATCGTACTTTCTCGTCAAGTTTGTGAGATTCTGGCGTCTATAGATCTTAGGAAAGCTTCTATTTACAGGTCGTACTTTTCTTTATATTCATTAAAAATGGTTGATTAGTTTGGACGCTAAAGTGGTAGGTTAATACTGTTGTCGTGTTCTATATTTAAGTAAACGGTCTTTGTTCTTTCGGGATCTCCTAGGCAACCGAATTACGTATTTGAAAACTTTAAAGGGTTCTGGGAAACCGGACAACTTTGGGTTTTATGGCATCGACGAAATATCCCTTTCACGGATCAGCATACGTGACATAATCTGCTTTTAGGCAATACGTCCGAGGGAAGCGTATGAAAACGTCCACATGGATTGGCTTTGATAGTACATTAGGATTTAGAAAGCGTTCTATAAATATAGCAGATCTTGCTTCGCACCATCAAAACAGCTCGGGAAAGGCGAGAGGGAACAAACAGATCACATAACAATGGCGCTTTTTAATATACATATACTATACAGTAACATTTTAATGACTCAATTGACTATTTGCTACATAATTATTAACATGCGTTTGGTGCTATTAATTATCGGGACTACATCATTTTTTCTTTAGGAAGGAGGGAACGGTCAATCGGTTTTCCCATATAGTTTGTTCAATTCCTCAATTATCACTGATGTGCAAGACATTTCATAGCAGGTTTGCACAATAGACAACTTAATACCCAAAACGGTCCGGGGGATTTAATTCCGCTAGAAATTGACTTTTAGAATTCTTGTAATTGAGTTCTTTTTATCACCGGTGGAGTGGATTAGAAATTACAGCCATGTGTAATGAATCTAATAGACTGGACATGGTATTTTAGTATTTAGTCCGGAGTTTGGACGAAGGTTAATAAAATAGAGGAGCCGTTATTTTCACGGAGACAATGATGCGCTGAAGATCTGGGATCGATACTTGACTACCGGCGTGAGTCAAAAGCGGATTTATTCCGACTCTTTGAAGGTATTTCGGTCTAATACGAGAACAAAGCTCATAATGTGCCGCTAGTCAGAATTTGATTAAAAGTCTTTCGGAGGCGATTTCGTTGAGCTACCATGAATAAGAGGTATCGCTTGTCGCCCCATTGATGTGTCATTCCTACACTCCTTTCAACTTATTTTCACGATACTTCTTGGTGCAATTCACTGTAGTGTGATGGACGTACGATTAAGACTCAGCCATCCGTCACGCCAGTCGAGGGGCGCTTAAGTTAAAGGCAGGGTGCAGCATTTGTAAATGTTAAGAAACATCAGCTTCATAATCATTTCTTCTTTTTGTCATTAAAATCATAAAAATAATCTAGGCCTACTCCCATTCTTCAATTTGACATGTGTCGATAAAACTTATGATAAGAGAACCACATAACTTGACAAAAGTTGATAAAACATAACCTGTCATCAGTTTAAAAATCGCAATTTTTGCTCAAGATTGATTGCTCCACTACAATTTCAATCTATCAAGAATTACCTGAAAAAATAATTTCTCGACATGATAATAGTAAGTTTGATTGCGCGAACAATTTCATCTTGTTCAAAATGGAATACATTTCCCCCAGATATCCCATTATCTCAAGGGGCGGATCCCTTTCATATCTATCATGTCTATATGTACTTCAAAATTTTCATTACTGTTTATGAAGCTATATGGTTCACAATTCCAAGCAAGAACACTGTTGGACACAAAAATATTTACAATTCTTGTAAGACAAGAGACATGAAATGTTTCATTTCATTCCATGCGTCGTCACATAGAACCTTTCAGATAGAAATTGATCAAATATTCAGATAATGAATAATGATAAAAGTAATAATTATAGTAATAATTATGATAATATCATGCTCCGAAAATTTGTCGGTACATGTATTTTTTTTTACTTGATGTTTCATTTGTTAATGTATCGGCCTATTCCATACTCGGACAGATTATAAACTCAAAGAATTCCATGAATCATTTTTTGTGCTCATAGATAAATTATCGATAAATGCATATCTTAACATGAAATTGTAAAAGTAAACGGTTCTGTTGTGACGCGCGTCTTTTGTAAAAGAATTAAGAAAACCAATGCAGCAATCAATACTGGCATGTTCCTATCTTCTTTGAGGAAGGATAGGCTTCCGAACATGTTCGATCCGTTGTTGAAGAATGCCGCATTAGACCGTTAAACACACAAGTCTTGTTGTCAAGAGGGCGTTCAGCAAGAGTAATTGATCTAATTAAACATATACCAAGATCTTTTTTTTAGCCTTAAGAGCGAGAAGAATAGGAATAGGTTGAGCTGAGGTTAAAGATGGCGACTTGGGTTGATAGCAGATACAGAACGGAAAGGAAACAATGCAAGGCCACTACGACATGGTAGGGGTTTGGTGGTGATGCCCATTCGGAAAACAATGGACTCGGTGAAAATATTGGTTACGGCCTATCAAGCTGTAGTCGCCGGATTTTGAGAAATTACTTTCTCTCTTTCTTTCAACTATCATTTTCGTTCTTCATCGTCACCCTCATCTCTGCTCACATAGAGACTATCACAATCATAAGGTCGAGATGAAGAAAACGGATTTATAGATTACTTTGAAATAAATCTAGTGACTTAAGAATCAATTTCCCTTTTCACTAATTGTTGTTTTTTTAATTCTGATATGAATGACTACGTATTTCGTTCGCGAGCAATATTTGTATTTCCACTTTCAACTAGTAAATGTGTTTTTTGTTTCTTTACATTCGACACACATGCTTATACACATTTCCAATGAGGCCTATCATGCGTTCATGATTTATACAGTCTGGATTTATACCGGCTACCCACTTGTATATTTCCGCACACAACCTTCCGTCTATGCCTTTTCCATCCTACCGTATTGCTTTCCAACTTTCGGCGCCAATCACGCATGGTAAACGGCAAGATGATGGCAGTTATACATTGGTAATGTCGTAGGCGTGAATTGAAATTTCAACATATCTACCGGACCACACTGCGTTCCGTTACATTAATTGCACTTTCACCCTAAGTCTGACTAACAGAAAATAATGAAAAAAGTAGAACTTCACCCATAACAAATTTAAAAGGAGGCTACATACTTGCAAAGAGTGTAATGACGAAAAATTCCTTCGTATAAAAGGTCATATAAGTTCAGCTCGAAATCTTTCATTCGTTGCACTTCTTTCGCGAACATTTAACCGGGTCATTAAGTTAAATGACGATTGTTATATATTTAGAGTAAATTGTTTATCATTAGATGGCTACATAGAGAGATTTAGTAATAATCGGCCCCAGTGGAACGGTAGGACCAAGCCTACCGACCTTCCTCTGCGTTGTGCCTCATTACGAGACCTTGTCCTCAATAAGAACCCAATTTTCACGGCTCTTTTAAGAGCGTCACTCAACTAGCTGATATCAATGGTAATGGGTTCGTGCAACATTTGATCGTAATATGATTTAAAGTAGGTGCTATTTATGTAGATCAAAAAGCAAGTTATCTCATTATATGAACAGGCCTATTAGTGATATATCAATGATCCTTCCGCCCAATTATGCAATGGCGCCAAGATAGTTGGACCCCACTGATAATGTTTCTTCATCTCACTAAGATCATGTTGTCATTTGTGGATTTCCTTTTACTGACTTACATTTTTATTACAGAAAATGTGTTTTTTTTTTAATGAATTGAACAGTTTATTTTATCTTACAGGCATCAAGCAACGAATATAATTGGCCGATATATGCTCGCAAAACATGACTTAAATCATGAAAATGCAAGAGGCTTGGTGCATATTCCGATGATCTCGAACAAATTTGGTTCATTTTTTACCCTTTTCCTTGTTTATTTTTTTTCGTTGTTTAAAGTAACAATTTGGATCTCACTCGGTCCCATATCACGTTAATGATAATTCGAATAGTAATTACTTTTAATAGAAACAATTATAATTTCGACATGAAATATTGTTTTAACTTTTGATAATCTAATACGACTTTTCCTCGATTTTTTTGTTCAAATATCTACAATATATATATAAAATATCTCAGACATTCTCTGCATACACCTCCCAATTCCCTGCTTAAACTATTCGACCGTTACGCTTATTTTCCTCTGCTTAATGTATACCGCGGTCTATTTGGGCTTGAATCTTTTTCGCTTGTGACTTCTGTTGCTGTAATTGAATACGAATACCTATGTACTTTGCTCGCACTAAAGTCATTGGAGAAACTGATGAATTCACATTTCCTTCATTTTAGGTAATTTTTGTATAGTAATGACGATCACCACCGTTACTATCATAGACATCATCACCCTAAGAAAACACTGAAAAATGTCCAACAAAATATTTTTTGTGATGCTGTACATGTCGAGATGCAGCATTTTCGGTCACAGCATTCCCTAATAGCAATTTGTTGTTATTGTCGATATAAATGGAATTTATCGGGCGTGCAAGGAAGAATGGTCCGTGGGTTATAACAATGTATGTCTATACCGTGGATCCCCTTCGTATTAATATCTCAACAGAACGATGTTAATCCTGAGAGCATTAATAAGATGAGGTGCTATTAAGACCCCCAATCTGTCTTGTCCGTAGTTATCATGTCAAAATGCATTAGTGATACGTTTCTATTGATAAACATATATAATCACTACAAATTGAGCCGTGCCAATGCACCTCATACGTATAATCACTTTTATGGATTCAGTAAACTACTCTCAAATCAGACATTATCATAATGACTTCAAACATAAAAGCTTCAACTGGACAAAGAAAGAAACGTGTGGGGTGGGAAGCCAAAAGGGCAGAAGACAAGTATTTACACCCAGGGAGAACAAAAATACGAGTAAAGAGTGAAGGATACTCGTTTTTTTTCTCAGGAAAGGACGAGACAGAAATAAATGAGTAATATAGAAGGGATTTAAGTGGGGACTTACATCCATGTTGTATCTTGTGCTCTCGTAAAAGAAGGTGATAAAATTCCAACAAAAGTCCAGAGTAAGATTAAGGCGTTTGATAATATCGTCATAGACGGTCTTCGAAGGAGACAAGAGAATTGTCGGGTCAGCCGCCACGATGGCTGCGATCTCCGATTCGTCATCGTGTTCTTGCAAGGGCTGGCAGACAAAGGGCGACTCGATAAGGAGTTCGTACACGCATCCATTTTAGTTTTTAAATTAGAAATACCAACTGATACAGCTCATTGACTTGAATCGCCTTCCTCATCACGCTGATACCATGAATTGACAAACCTCTTCTGGGGATTGCTTCCTCCCTATAGTTAAACTACGTGGTATCTTTCGAACAGGTCCTTTGTCCAAGGTGCTACTGTCCTCGCACATATCCTGGAATCGGTAGTCTATCGTCGATCACTACATCCCTTGCTCTATCTATCTCTTGGAGCTCAGTCCTTCCTTGTTTCTGAAAATGAGAGAAATAAAAGGGAAAATAAAATGCTGGAATGAAAATGCAATACAAAGAATAGAACAATTAAAAATACGCATGCATCTCCAAGCATCGAGTCAAGCCATACTACCTTGGGTCTACCAGAGGGACAGGACAGATACACACCTTTTATGATGGTATGTGGGAGGAAATGTAATCCACTAGGTCTTTCCAAGATAGAAACTATCAACATGCGTCAAAAGGATGACGTAGAATTGTCCCGCATGAAATTTGATGATGGAGATCAATAGTGAAATGTTTTGACAAAGCCTGCTGAAATCTTGTGAAACTTGACAAGAATTGCCACCTTCAGCTCCTGGTGGGTATCTTTCGAAAACACATCGAGATGAATATATACGAGAAGAGGAGAGAGTGAGCGGGAGAGAAGGTCCGGGTGATGCTTGTTCGTCAGCCGCCAGTTAGACAAATGATTTACCTGTGTGAACGAAACATTGGGTGCACTCCTCAGCTCACTCGCAGCTAGCCCTTCACTGATCAGTTTTAAAGAGAAACCAAGAAAGAGTCTGATGGCGACCTCTCATTGGCTCGTATACCAACACAACACAGCCCGTTTCGCTACACCTCCCGCGGACTTTGATACTGTTCATTTGGCATGCAACGAGCGTGCCCGAAACGAGCCAGCTAAATCCCACCTAACCCTATCATATTCACATCTTCACTTTAACTTACTCACATTGACTGAGGGAATGGAGAAAAATCCAATTCCAGTACACATAAAAATAAAAGTAGGCTGAATCAATACATTTAAAAGTAAATTCATATCTATATCAAACATACTTAGACAGAAATCCATTAAGATCATGATGACTGACGATAATTTTTAGGTTTTTTAAGTGAACAATGTATACAGACATGTAATATATAATATGTGTTACAGAGTAGATTATATTGTACGAAGGTGAGTGGAGTGGAAGAACATATGCTGGGAAAAAGCAGTGCTTGAAAATCGCACGTCATCAAGGGAACATGCTTTTATCAAACAGTTGGTATCTTACAGATGCATGTCATTCTCTAGGTCAGCCTACAGTATAGCATGCTCAATATAAAAACAAATATCAAACTTCCATGTTTGTGAATTGTATTTTGGATACACATGGTCTACCGACTCATTCACAATGCATGAGACACTGTTCGAAAATTTATCCTTAAAATAACAGAAGTTCCTGCAGCAGAGTCTCGAGAACCATGTAATCTTACCAGATTTCGTAATCTTACATTGTATCATGTAAAATTACAGGAAATTGGTATGTGGTGTATGGAACCTTACAAATTTCCTTAAATAAAACACAATTTTCCCTTTTTTAAACAGACCTGTTCTGTTAAATTGTAGAAAAATTCCTGTTTTATGAATTTACAGAATGATTCTGTTATTGCTTTTGCAAAATCTTGTTTTTTTCCTGTAAAATCAGGTTTTTTTTAACAGTGTACATTATGTAGCAGTCTGAAAATCAGGTAGTTGGAGAACTCCCTGCTGAAATCAAACCCCGTCGATTTATCTACAGAATATCCTATATATTTATCATATTCTCAGTGATGAATGGTTATTTTCAAAATGATACATAATAATAATAATCATGTGAAAATGAGGTGGGGTCACAATTAGATATGGCGTTTTCCACGTAGACCTACTACATAACTTGCTATCTATAGCATGTTTCACGGTAGCAAACAGTCGCAGATCACCATTAACATCTAGATTCACAAAGAAAGCGCCACGGCAACTTATCCAATTGTTCGAAATCAAGAAAGGATTGGGATATCCATCATTAATTACCGTCCAATACGCTTTTAAATTCGGCATCCCCTTTGGGGATAGTCGTCGGGAAGAGTTTTAAGGGGCATTCTGCGAGGGATAATCGCGATATAAAGTTCCAATTAATCACCGGATTGTCGCGGATCTTCATACCTCCAGATAGAGCCAGGAGGAACACAAAGAAAGCACCTCCAGTTTCTTTGATTGGCGAAGCTTTCCGCTGATCCTCTGTTTCCATTGAGATGCGTTCTGATTGTACAACTTGGAGTGGAAGGACATAATGCCGACATTGTGCTCAAGGAGACGACAATGAACCAGAGACTTCATGAAAGACAAAGACTATACAATGTTGCTTTTCATGAATCCTCGTTGCATCTCTATATAGAGCATTGTCCTATTGTCAATGACTCAGATGTGTAATAACAAAAACTCTATCACACGTATTGTAGTAAACATGTACCATACATTTTTTTTTAAACATTTTTTTAAACACTTCTAACTAAGTCGCTGAGTTTCTGTTGAAAAGATACATACACAATGCTCACCCGTGGAAGTTGCCTTATGTGTATCAACTTTAATAAATCGCTATCATGCAATTAAGATGTAAATATTATTTGGGTGAAAACATGCCTTTTTTATCCATGTTTATTCTGCTGATGTTTATGACTTCTATTCATATAGTAAAAAAATGTATTACTGTATATCTGTCTCATGATATTTCGTGAGAGGCTTTGTACAATTCAGCACATGGTGCAAATCGTTTTTAGTCTAATTAACGAGTGCACTCTAAAAACTCTTAACGATTTACTCAAAATAACGTGTGAATATATACTTTATCAGAGGGGCAGTAGATAGAAATTGTATTGAAAATGAATAACCCTGGTTTTTGTCAAAATAGAGAAAAGTCTCGTCGACCCAAAAAACATATCTTTTTTTACCAAAAAAATCTGGCCATGGTCTTGTATCATTGTCGATCACTCATATTCATATGTTATTCTACTTATGACATGGATATCGTGTCTTGTGAAGAACAGTTAACATCATTATTAGACTTGACTTATTTTTCTGTAACCAACGCCGAACCCATTCTTAAATTATTCCCCCCCCCCCCACTGTAACAGCGATATCGTGGTCTAGGGTGAAACTGAGTCACATTGACGAACTGTCAATGTCATGTTGACTTACAAAGTCAGTCAACCCGATGCAACAGGACAAAATATGAAATTGTGTTAGTGTTGTCCAATATGGTTAGTTGGTAGTTTAGCTCGGAGGGGTTTATACTTGGACTCCAAGCGTTAACCACCGTTTGACATTTATAAGGGAGATCTTTGCCTGAAGCGTTGACTAAAGCTCTTTAACATTCAATTAGGCAATTTATGAGAAACCGTCACGTCAAAAATAGAATTGGGAGAAGTTGAATTTGACGTAAACCGTGAACTCTGTAAAAACATGAAAAATAAAACCACTGGAAGCAAAGCAGGAGTGGGGTAAAAGAAGAACCCGAAAGAAATTCTAAACGAAGGGAAGTCGGGGAAAAACAGAAGAGTATTTGGCAATCCCAAGGGGGGCCGAACTCATGGTTTCGAGCTCTTTCTTGAAAATTAACAATGGTAGAAGTTTGGGCGAATACCTTTCTACAAAGCCAGCAACACTGGGAATATTTATTGAGAGGAAAATGCTAATCTACCTGTGTAGAATAGCTCGCATAGTTGTTACCCGTTTGGTTCGGTCCGAAATCGAACACGTCCAACTATTATGAGTTTTATCGCCTAAAAAGTATTATTCCAATATGAATGGTAACAAAACGAAAGTCTATTTTCAAGCAAAACATTAGTTATTGTACGCCGGTCAAATTTCAAAGAGGTATTGAATTTGACTGACCAGAAATTAAAATTGTTGGCATACCTCTTGGGTCGATGGCAAAACTGGACGGAAGTTTGAGAAATGACCAATGACCACCGGCTCTTGATGCCCTACTTATCCAACTATAGAGGAATCGTGATTTCCAATTCGATATACTCAAAATATCACAACGTTTCCCCTTTTCTCTCTTAATTTGATCACACATTGGTTTTCTTACATATTAAGTCATGACATGAGCTACATAACTGTAACGAAGAAAAGTTAAAGAACATGGTTTCTGGATTAAATATATTTTCGCAAGCAAACATGAAATCCTTATCATATTTGATGAGGCGTTCCTTTTAGATAGTTTATCTAAATTCACCATCATCAACAGCATCATATTAGCCTGAAATATACATAGAATACGTGTTACATATCTCTTATAGCTGTAATGGTTGATCAACCATTTTAATAACGTAATCTACGAATTAAGGTGCTAAAAGGATATATGCCTATTCCGTCTTTTCGATGCTTTCACGCATGCATAATAATTATACTTACACTTACGCAGAGACAAAATTGCGTATTATTGCGTTTACGATGATAAAATCTCAAATTGGATACCATCCTACAGGTGCGTATACCATCACAAAATTGCGTTTATCATCCCAACATACATGCCCATACATGCTCATGCAAGTGATGACATTTAAAATATCTGGCATAGAAGTTGGCTCCCCGTATCTTTCCTTCGTTCTTATTAATGATCTTTCAGCTTTTCCGTAACTTCAAACCCTTGGCACCTTTCGCCTGGTGTTCATTCTTTCCACTTTTACGCTCATCACTCACTTGGGTGATGTATATAGGGTAGATATTCCCGTTTACAATGTTGGAATAACATGTTGTTAAATTTTTCAATCAGCCAAGTCACGTCAAATTTGATTTTTCGTGATTCTAACCAACCATTCTGCCCCCATCACCCCCTCTCCCACTGTAATAAATTCACCCCCGATCAAATGACCCAGTTCACATACCCTATCGACAATCGATCTTGTGGTGGTGTTTATACTCTCCCTTATGTAATATGACGAGGGACGATGTGAACCTTGGGTCTCAGATACTCCATTGACGGGCTGGGCTCGGCAGTGTAACCCATCCCGTTCTGCTCATGGTTGCGGGTGATTCGGTTACATGTAAAGCGCGGGTGAACGACCCGCCAACCCGAGCCAGCCAGGGATGCGGACTCTGACCATGGGCAAAGGGGGACTTCTTTTTCAAAGAGCCGGAGAGAAAATTGTGGAAAGGTGAAGCCAGCTTGGAGGTATGACATGACGTTGAGAGGGGGAAAAATGGTCTGGGTATTCATTCTCAATTTCGCGAAATTTCACCTTCCAAGGCCGACCATTCCAGAAATATAGGGAGAGAGATAGCAGCGTCCCTTATGTCGTGGCAAATTTAATCTAAAAAAAAAACATTTCAAGATCAGAGCCACTAGAACCAAGGAGATGGGCACCAATCTATACAGGCCTATCCCAAACCATTCTCTCAACGAGAGAGAAAGAGATAAAGGGAATGAATGCATTTGAATAAAAACTATAAATCAAAGCAATAAAACAAGATTAAATAGCCTTACATGTAAATGGAAATGACGCAAACATACGGTTCTCGCCACCATTCCCGCAAATGTAAAGTTTTCAGTGACGAACGATGAGGGCACTATCAATTTTTATATATTGTTCCAGAAGTCATGGACCTTTTAAACTTATACGTTTGTCCAAAAGACATCATTGAGATCAAGTCCTTAACTAAAATAGAATAAAATAAAATAGAACCCCTCCCTCTCTCACCCTTTTCCATCTCTCTTTATATCTCAACCTCGACATCTCTACCCTCTCTTTTCTTTCTTGGTATATTACCCCTAATACCAAATACACACATTTACACCATGTTGACACTAATGAACATTGTATACAATGCTGTGCCATAATAGAGGGTCTGTATGTCGTGTTTGAGAGGGTCTATTATGGTGTGTTCTTGGGAGGACCCCTGGTAAATCAACATCCAAGCATTGGCTGGAAAGTTTGCCTACTGCATCTCTCGCGTCAATGTAAAATGGTCGATTCGATCCCAAATGGGTATACCCACATATAACATTGGTTTGACTTTTCAATTATGAGAAGTCCAATGGTTGCTCGAGATTAAAGGGTTGGAGAGTAAGAAGGGCCTAGGCCCCGCGTCTTACAAAGAGTTGCGATTGATCCAATCAACCACAACTATGGAAAGCCAGCAATGTCAACATCTAAAATACATGGGTTTTTTTTTCAAAATATTTTCTAGATAAATTATGATGTATATTCAAACATTCGTTGTTTTCTTGACATTTCAGTATGTTTCTCTTTGTTTTCAAATGACATTTTGCTAATTTCCTAAAGACAAGATATGACATAGTTGGATTTCCATATACTTGGGGTTGATCGGATCAGTCGTAACTCTTTGTAAGACGGGGCCTAGGACTTCATCTCTGTATGCTAACGGGATGAATGAATTGATTATTTTATTTGTATTGTTTTTATTTCGGGGGGGGGGGTCGAAACATTAGTACGCGGTGCAATAAACATATGTGTTAAATTCTACGCAGATTGAGGGTTAATTAACTGTTTATCGATCCTTGGCCAAATTTTTCGATCGTCATTATAAGCAAACTCTTTGTAAAAATGAGATAACTTACTATAGGCAAAGGAAAGCATGGTTAAAAAAAAAGGAATGTAAAACGTTTTAAGAGCATCGCCATATGGGGTAATAAATGGGATATAACATTGTGTTTTGGGGGATTATGACTCTGATTCAGAACGACCAATGATGTCCACTGTAATCAAAGTCCACTAAAACTTAAATGAATTTGTCCATCAGTCTATACGTCTGCAGTCAATATCGATATGGCCAGGGATATCTCAATGATACGAGTTTCAAGAAAGTCATGTGACTGGCATACCACAATTAATGTAGTTAGAGGAACTACTAAATACCTAATAAACCACTCCTTCCTACGTCTTACATACGAATGTCGAATTCTTGCCGATTAGCATGTCGACGGCATTTAGGCCGTAATCGGGGGCGCGATCACTTTACGGATGTCACCAGAAGACAGGCTGTGGGAAGCTATCATCCCTCATCATCCTTCGACGTCGTGACAGGATGGTATTCGGATTCGAACTGATGTTCAGAGTATTATATCTGTCGTGAGCACTGGGCCAGCACATGGGAGCCAGCTCACGATGGTGACAGGAGGGCATGCGACGAGAGAGGGTTTATAGTTTAGACCCGAGGGGGTAGGCGTGGAAAATTCGAATCGGGATATGCGAAGTGAAGGAATACACAACAGTTGTAGGATTGAAGGGATAATGGATAAGGTGAATTCGTCCTTAAATATGCAGGACATTTACACAATCTGATAGTCAGAAATCCATCACGATAAGTAGATATATTATATAAATCTTCACATTATTCGGCAACTGCCCGTGAGGTTTTTTTTTAATGTGGCAGACTTGGAGGGGGTATTCATCAAGAAGCCCAAAGCTCGTTGTATAAGGACATTTACGATGGTTGGAAAAACACCAAAGACCTCGATTAGAAGATTTTGTAGAATGATTTTGTAGAATGACGCATTTGTATGCTTTAGTTTTTATGTATACATATATATACATGTATTTTGCAATTATCTTTTGTTTTATATATACAATTTAAGTGCACTCCTCCCCTATAGCTACACCTCTGTCCTGTCAGTACAGAATCAGGTGGGATGGGTGAAGAGGGATGCTTTACACAGCGTGAAGACGAGTGGGCAGAGACGCTAAAAGACATGATCGAGAGGTTGATCAAATAAAGACCTTAAAGGAGAATGAAACCCTTGAAACCAGCTGAATCCATATCAAAGAGAAAAATCAAAGAAACATATTGTTGAAAGTTTGAGGAAGATTGAATGAATAATAAGAAAGTTATGAGCATTCGAATATTGAGATCACTAGTGCCGTGTAGATCCTCCCAACGGCAATGCGACCAAGATCTGTGATATCACACACGTACAACTCCCTCATTACTTTAGTACTTATTTCACTTATATTCTCACTTTTATAGAGTCTATCACAAGGTGAGGTGTTCTCTTTATGAGATGACAAGTACAGAGGTTTCACAACATTATATCATTGATGAATCATTTGTCATATGATTAGAATGAGCAAAAAGAGATGTTTTGGGGTATATTTTCATTGTCCAAATGGGAGAGTTGTACGTGTGTGACATCACAGATCTTGGTCGCATTGTCAATGGGAGGATCTCCATAGCATTAGTGATCTCGACATTCAAATGCTCATAACTCTTTTATTGCTAGTCCTATTTTACTCAAAGTTTTGTTGATCTTATTCTTTGATTTTTCTGCTTTCACAAAAGCTAACTTGCTCCAAGAGTTTCATTCTCCTTTAACCGACACTGAACAACATCAAGGCAGGCTCTGACCGCTAATACGGCAAAACAGTTTGTCCGACATAGCAACACATTCTTGCAGTGACGCACCAAGAAGGATTAATGAAAATGGATGTGTCTCATGATGGAAAATGTTGTTATTCAGCATACAACTAACCATACCCGAAAGACCGCTATTCATAAAAAGCAAGGGGTCACCAAGAGGGCACTACAGAACAAAAAACCAAACTTACAAATGGGAAAAGAGGAAAGTACGACACATCTACGAATGTTTATAGATCACCTTTTGGATAATAGTCTCTCTTTAGGCCTACAACCAAACCATGGTCATACAGTAGTGGAGCAGGTTTGAAACCTTTATTCACTGACATGTAGGTCGCACTTTACAACAGCTTTCTTTTTAAAAGCGTATTCATCTCTCTCCTTTCATTTTTTTTTATATCAGAAACAGAAATTATATATTTCAATTGATAGTTAATGTCAGAATATCTAGATAAATGTTTATTAATCCCATCCACCATTTCTATGTGACATGTACTGTGTATAAACATTACTCGAGCCAACCCGACAATGGAAGAACCATGAAAACGCGGTAATACTTTGTTGGGAAATGTTCAACAGATGGAGATAAAAAGATGTCCAAGGATGCGGGTCGTGTGCATTTTTCACAGACACAAAGGGATTAATGAAAATACCGAAAGAGATTAAATAATTACATGACCGATTTCTCATACCCCTCTCTTTCTCTCTCTCTCTGAATAAGAACACACAAGTCATGACATTTCTAGGATACTTCGATTGGGAAATGTTCGACAGATGGAGATAAAAAGATGTCCAAGGATGCGGATCTTGTGCATTTTTCACAGACACAAAGGGATTAATGAAAATACCGAAAGAGATTGAATAATTACATTACCAATTTCTCATCCCCCTCTCTCTCTCTGTATATGAACTCACAAGCCATGACCTTTCCAGGATACTTTGATTGGGAAATGTTCGGCAGATGGAGATAAAAAGCTGTCCAAGGATGCGGATCGTGTGCATTTTTCACAGACACAAATAAAAGGGATTAATGAAAATACCGAATGAGATTAAATAATAACATGGCCGATCTCTCTCTATCTCTAAAGGAATAATCTTTACTCACCTGAAAGAGAAGTCAGTCTGAGAAATGTAAGAATACATAAGAATGATGACGCAGTAATCCGTTAATATCTCGACATAATTATGAGTAATATGATTAATCGTGTTCTAGATCCAAAGTTTGATTATCCAAGTCCTACTTCTTCTTGTTCTTGTCTGACCCGAATAGGAATATCCTGGAATCAATGTTGATTTCCCCGCCGATAAATGGCGTCCGTGCTGGAAATGCTGGGAAGGGGATCGAGGGGGGCGGCCTCTTGACTTACCGAATGAAATTCCTCGTTTCAATGCATGTGGCGATAGCAGCACGTATACATGAATGTCCAGACCAGGTCCTTGCCTTTTTATGACCGGTCTGTCCTTTCACCCAGGGCTAAGAACTCCCCCCCTCAGCCTATCAGGTCTCGGCGGCTCACCACCAAGATAAATTAGGGGTCTAGAGTGACACCTTTTGTTACGAAGAAGAATGGGCAGAAGAAGCGCATTTTTCTTATACTACTACATCCATTGTGCGCCAACACAAACGAGTCACCGCTGGACAATTCATTTAATCTGATAATCGGTTACGGTTGCTCAAACTCTATTGATTCCACGTCTCATGTTGTTCTTTGAGAGCTCTGCCCCTATGTTTCGGGATGGGTCAGATAGCCAACATCTATCTATACACGGACAATAGGTAGACATTGATGCACACCTATTCAGCATTCATTATGTATGTTATGGGGGGGGGGGGGGGAGCTCGCGGGGGGTCATCCCAACGTAATTAATGAACGAAGAACCTCGCCGTCAGTGCCTGTTCATCATGTTCTATTTAAACGGGATTGATTGCGTACACATGTAATTATATGAAACAATTAATTATCATAATCCTTTATGACCACTCTGATATTTTCATCCAAACGATTTGCTTCAGCTGATGATATTGTGATCGTGGGTGTTGACCCAGAAGAAGGGGGTTATACATTACATCTTCACATCATTCATCTAAGAATTCAAGAATTTAAAGAGAAATCCTCCAAGAATTAATATTAAAATAGCTTGGCACCAATTTTTTTCAGACGGAGCGAATAATCTGTCATCTTAAAACTCGAGGTACTCGCTCGCCTTGCTCACTCGCATCTTATGCAGCCATATCATCATCAAACCCTAATGTAATAAACTCTGTAATCGTCCTATCATTCTTCAGATATAAGTAGTCAAACATACAAAAGTTAAATGTTTCAGTTGTTTACGGCCTTGCTGAAAAGTAGCTTCGAGCTGAAAGCAGGCTTTTTAACCGTGATTAAATGAATAAATACAAATACAATTTATACCAGTATTGTTTTGAAAGAAAATTGTTTGGCAAATTTTCTGTTTCATTTATGGGTGTGCATGTTGACATTAATATATTAATTCTAGGAGATGGTTTTCTATTATGACCAATAGAGCTAGTGTGAAGAAAAAAAAGAGGAGCCCATTAATGTATAGTATTTAGGACTGTGCAGTTTTTGAGCAGGAGGGGATCGTTTTCTCATTAAAAACTCAAGGATTTGCCAATCATGTCTAATTACATGTATGACTGTCATTAAGTCCTCGAATATGCACGAAGATTTACAGGTATACATTATTTTACAAATCATTTTCTATATTTTTGTTTTAGGTGTTTTCGTTTTCATTAATTAATTTATTTATTTATTCATTTATTCGTTTATTTCATCACTTCATCCATTCATTTCACCATTTTATTTATTTTTGTATTTATTTGTTCATTCATTTATTTAATTATTTATTAATTGATTTATTTATTCATTCATTCATTCATTCATTCATTTACCAATTAATCAATCTATTCATTCATTATTAACATTCTTTACATGGACACATAATCAACCAAAAAAAAACTGCTATCCTTTGGAGGTCTTATACATGCAACATAAACAAAATGAAAACAGAATACAAATATGATAAAAACAAATCAAGACTAAGAAATATAAGTCAGCTAAAAAGAGTAATTTTCAATTAGACTGTAAGTACCGCGAAATTCACGGGTCAGGATTTCAAATATTATTTTTATGAAATGCCTCCTCCGTCTTTGATCTACAGGACATGACTGAATGCTTTCATGAAAATACAAGAGGGCAGCAGATCGAAGTTTGCGGTAGACTGCCTTTATCGACTCTCGAACACAATACTAGTAATTGAATTTCAAGGAAAACCTTCGCATTATACGGTAATCGAAACACAGTCGTATAAATAGAAAATGTAATAAAAGTTCAATTCATATCAAAGGAATTATAGAATTAATACAAGAACTGTTTGGAATTCCATGAAGGTAACACAATAGAAGAGTAAAATGAAAAAAAGAAAGACAATGCGAGCAAGGGCTTCAAACGACTGATATCCCAATACGATACGATTTAAAGGAAAATGAAACCTTTGAAACAAAATAGTTTGTGTTAAAACATAAAAATCAAAGAAACAGATCAACAAAAGTTTGAGAAAAATTGAATCAATAATAAAAAAAAGTTACGAGCATTGGAAGTTTGATCATTATCATAATGTAAATCATCCAGTTGGCAATGCGACAAAGATGTGTGATGTCACATGTGAACAATTTTCCCATTACTTTTATATATATTTCACTTAACAGTAGATCATGTATTCTTTCTTTAGGAGGGCATGTAATACATATTTTTAAGGAATACATTATAGATAAAGAGTTTATATTGACATGAAAAAGAGCAAAAAAGACATTTTAGGGGTATTTTATAGTCCATCACAGGGAAAGTTGTTCACATGATCTTTGTCGCATTGCCATTAGGAGGATCTCCATAGTATTGGTGATCGCAATATTCAAATGCTCATAACTTTCTTATTATTTGTCCGATGTTTCTCAAACTTTCTTTGATCTCATTCTTTGATTTTTCTCTTTTCACACATGCCCACTTGTTCCAAAGATTTCATTCCCCTTTAATCTTAAAACATGATTAACAGGTTATGTCAGGTCTAATAATAATGCATTAAATCAATAATCTATTCATTATTGCTCTACCTACTCATTTTTGTTTCACATTGAATGTAAAGTAAGCTCTTTAGAGAATATCTTAATGTTTATAATTGTTCACTATCATGTACTTGTTTTCATAGTGTAGGTGAAATGGAGTGGTTGGCGATTTGTTTGTTTTGTTCTATGAATTTAATTTCACTTCTATTTTTCTATTGTTTTTATTTTGTTTCGGGAAGGTACTTTAGATTAATGGGAAGATTCGATGTCAGTCCAACTAACTTCTGAGTGCTTGTTTTCCTTATACCCTTTTATATATTTTGGGAGTGAGAAATGGCCAGGCTCCATCAGTTTACAAGCCGAACACCCATCTCTCTTTGAAGATTTTCATTTCCCCATCACGAACGACAAAATGCTCTAGATTTGTCGGTTTTATGCGTAATTATCATGTATCCTATACCTAAATCTTCGGATTTATATTCGTTCGCGCCACTGCAGAGAATATCAAAAGGATACAACTCCATAAAGTTCTTAAGTTCAATTTCTTTGTTTTAGAAGTTCAGCAAAAGAGCGAGAAAAAAATGAATCAATTTTACATTTTGTATTCTGCAGCTACCGGCAGAGACAACCCCACCCTCCAAAAAAGTCTCTTCAAGGACAAGTTCACCCCAACAAAAAATCGATGTGAACAAAAACAAAAAAAACCTATCAAGCATAACACTGAAAATTTCATCAAAATCGGATGTAAAATTAGAAAGTTATGACATTTTAAAGTTCCGCTTTATTTCACAAAACAGTTATATGCACATCCTGGTTGGTATGCAAATGAGGAGACTGATGACATCACTCACTCACTATTTCTTTTGAATTTTATTATATGAAATATGAAACATTCTCATTTTCTCCTCATTGTCCAGGGAACAATGATTAATTCCTCCATGAACATGTGGAATTAGCATTGTTTAATGCTATATGATTCAGTCAAATCGGTCCCTATGGTCAAATCTGTAAAAAATGAAATACTGTAAAATTCAAACAACAAAAAACAAAAGAAATAGTGAGTGATGGACATTATCGACTGACTGACTGATCGATGTCACTGATTTGTGCATATCACAAAAAATAAGCAAAACTTTAAAGTGCCATAACTTTCTTATTTACATCCGATTTTGATGAAATTTTCATTGTTAAGCTAGTTTGATTTTCTCTATTTATTCAAATCAACATTTTGCTGGGGTGAACTTGACCTTTAAATAAGAATTTTTGAAATATTTTTGTTCAGAGCCGGCTGCTTATAGTGTTATACAGCTAAACATTGTAATTAAAAATGGATCTGTCTCCTTTTGAAATCTAACTCCTCATCATACTGAGCATGACCTTTAAGTAGGTTGGAAGAACTTGCCAGGGCTTTTCTTTGAATCGGACGAGACAGGCAGACAAAACGAACATATTCCAAGTCGAAGAGCTTAACCTACATATCATATAACACTCACGAATGGTGGATTAAGACAAGTCGGTTTCAAATCGGGTGACCTAAAGGAAGTGATTCCAGCTACAGAGGTAATCTCGATGATGCGGGGTGAGGTTAACGGGAGGCGAGGATTGGAGGAATTTGAGGAAAGACTGCAAGGAATGAATGATTTGTATCCCGTATCCATTAAATCATTTAATCCTGAAATAAATGGTTTAATATTTCTGAAAATGCAACATTCTGTAAATCATAATTTCATATTTCAAAAAATCATCATGTACAGTGTTAACGTTGATGCCTGAAATCTTGTTGGTAAAATCTATTGTGTATAATTTATATTGCATTGGGAAAAGTTTTAAGGTTAATAGTACAATCTCAATTTCCAAAACTACACATCTCTATAATAATAGGTCAGTGGTCTGAATGATTGCCTAAATAAGATCTGTTATAAAGCACACACAAAAACAAACTCTTTCATGTTCTAGATGACGTTAGAGTTGCTCTTCAATCATGATATTAATAACAATAATAATTAATGTAATTTATTATGATATTAATCAGGGTTGTTGATGAGATGTCATGGCCTTATTGTGCAAAAACACCCGTTTGATTGCAAATCGGAGAAATCTTGATTTATTTTTAACCCATCAGAAACTGATATCGCATTATTTTAACGAGCCATATAGCATGCATTCGTGGAAGAATTCAATCAATCTCTTGATCCGTCTCGAAACAATTTCAAAATAATCAATCCATTTAACTGTGACTTTCAGAGACGGCGCCATCTATCGTGAGCTATGAAAAAAGGTTTCTGCTCAGTCACTTCACTCCACTGAACTCGACGACGGACGTATCAAGGAGTTCGGAGTAGATCATAGAGATGTATAGTATATATCTCTATGGAGTAGATCGACTTCAAAGAATGAGGTTGATTTCACCATGGACCTACTTACAGTACACTGTAAAAAATGAAGTGCTAATTTAGCACTTACAGTGCTTGTATAGTGACTGCTCTACGAGTGCTGATTTTCTAGTTAAAATTTAAGCTAGAAAATCAGCACTCGTAGTGCAGTCACTATACAAGCACTGTAAGTGCTAAATTAGCACTTCATTTTTTACACTGTGTAGCAGGCCCATGGGGAACCATGGGACCCAAGAAGGAAGACTTGTGACTGTGACGACAACTTCTTGGAAGGCATCGTTATCCGACTACAGTTTGCAGGATGCACTTGGCGTCAGGGGCCAAACAATGGTATTTCTTCCCCCATTTTATTCGGGGGGGGGGGGGGGGGAGGGTGGTCTCAATAAATACAAGGGCATTACCCTAATACAATACACGGCCAAACATTCTTTTCTTCAATATTCTTCTCTCTTCTCCCTTTCCTCTTAATTTTGCTATGACTTTTATCCCTCTTTCTTTTAATGTCTTAACATAAACCCGGAGGAGACGGCCATCGCCCCTCTGTGGTACCGCCCACTTGCTCAGCGTGAAGTATCCATAGCGAAAGTTGTTCTTTGGTGTACATGCCATGAATTTGCCGGATGCCAATAACATCACTTTAGAAAGGAATAGGGAATGACAATTTCATCTAAAAAAGAGTCATCCCTACAAGTTGCGAACCAGAGAAAGTTATTTGAAAACCAAAAATAAAAGGTTTCAAAACGCAATTAGGGCAAATGAGCTTTTAAGCCAGCTTGTTTCATTAATTCCGCGAGAAGAATGCTTGAGCTAACCTTGACATATAAATTTAGACAAATCATAATGGAGCAATTACAGGAATTATAAAGTTAGATATAGGAAGTATTCTTTGTATATTTTCTCATTATAAAAAATGTAACAATTGTCATGAAATAATGAGATAATATATAATTATAAAACTGAGATAATGTGCACTCATTTTATTTGTTTTTAATAGTGATTTTTTTTTCAATAAACACGAATTCAATTTTGAATAAATATATGCGTATGTTCAGTATGGCTGCATTGTATGAGACTGCGATTTTGAACACGAAAAGCTATAATATGACTATGAAAAATTAAATATTTTCCCCCAAATGTCAAAAGTTAGGAGGACATAAACTTTTGTCAAGGCACAAATAACTATTTTTATCAATTCAATTTCAGAGACCACGAACGTTCTAACATTCGGGTGAATTTCGGATTTATTTAATCACCATTAAGACATCGTTGATCTTTATTTGATATGTCCATATATGGAAAGGCATTTAGATAGTAAATAGCCCAATTCAAACCTTTGAATTATACTAATTGATCATTTGAATTCTCTAGTTTCGATGATTCGATCAGAATCCCCGTGGAAAACATTGGAACGACTATGCTTTCGAAAAATAGTCTAAAAATGACAACCCCAAATGTCTCATTTTTTAAAGATTATAAATCGCGGTATAGCATGCAGAAGATACAATTTGTCTATTAAATATGACTGCAAGCCGCAATGCCTACATATCGGATATAATATTACAATAATATTAATATATACATTTATATAGCGCAGAAACTATTCCATAAAGTATATATTCTTCTGCGCTTTATATAGGACATCTAAAATGCTTGTTATTAATTAAATAGATTAAAAATATAAAGGGGAAACTGTATTTTTTCATCTTTTTTGCATCTTAAATCTTTTGGTTAGTTGTTAAAGGTCAAGTCCACCCCAGAAAATATTTATTTGAATAAATAGAGAAAAATCAAACAAGCATTATGCTGAAAATTTCATCAAAATCGGATGTAAAATAAGAAAGTTATGACATTTTAAAGTTTCGTTTATTTTTCACAAAACAGTGATATGCACAAGTCAGTGACATGCAAATGAGACAATCGATGACGTCCCTCACTCACTATTTCTTTTGTTTTTTATTGTTTGAATTATACAATATTTCATTTTTTAAAGATTTGACAAAAAGGTCCAACTTAATTGAACCATATTATTAAAACAATGCAAATTGCACATGTTTAGGGAGGAATTAATCGTTATTTCACACGACAACAGAGAGAAAATTGAAATATTTCATATAATAAAATGCAAAGAAATAGTGAGTGAGTGATGTCATCAGTCTCCTCATTTGCATACCGACAAGGATGTGAATATAACTGTTTTGTGAAAATAAGCGAAACTTTAAAATGTCATAACTTTCTTATTTTACATCCGATTTTGATGAAAGTTTCAGTGTTATGCTTGTTGGATTTTATTCTTTTTATTTGATTCAATTTTTTGATGGGGTGGACTCGTCCTTTAAAATAGATATGATTGATGTATAGCTTTAAAGGTTCACTTAAACGTTATCACAATAATTGTTTAGCACGAATAATTCCAAAATCCTTAACATGTGGTACGAAAGAGTAATTTCCTGAAGATCTTCACCATTACGATCAAAAACTTTAAAAAAAGGCAACAGAAATTAACCGACTCAATTATAAGTAATGATGTTTCAAATTTTAAGCATTATTTTTGTGCGATTACAACTACTTTTGTCAAAACGGGAACATTGTTGGTGAATCATGGGATAAAGCATTGTTATGTATAAACAAAATTCAAAACTGCATATTCAAGACGCTCGAACAGTCATATGTTAATTTTACAAGAATTCGGAAATTTAATACAAGAATGTTGTAATTTTGATAAAATTGTAATTATGTCAGTGAAAATCTGACCAGATGGTTACCTTTGTGTATAAATTTATGGATGGGATACTTTTTTTCTTCTTGAAATGGGCCTAAGCATGCTAAGTCAATCGCCAATATTAAAGGTAAGAAAAAAATGATTTGAATCAATAAAGGAAAATCAAACAAGCATAACGCTGAAAATTTCATCAAAATCGGATGTAAAATAAAAAAGCTATGACATTTTTAATTTTCGCTTATTTTTCACAAAACAGTTACATGCACAACTCAGTGATATACAAATGAGAGAGTTGTTTTTTGTATTTTTTTATTGTTCGAATTGTACAATATTTCAATTTTACAGATTTGACAACACGACCAACTTAACTGAATCATAAAATATTAAAACAATGGTACATGTATAGTGAGGGGAATAAAGCTTTGTTCACTTGACAATGAGGAAAAAGTCAAAATGAAAGAAAAAGTGAGTGATTGAGTAAGTGAGTGAGTGAGTGATGTCATCAGTTCACTCATTTGCACACCGATCAGGATGTGCATATAACTGTAAAATATAACTTTAAAATGTCATAACTTTCTTATTTTACATCCGGTTTTTGGTGAAATTATCAGTGCTTGTTGGATTTTCTAGTTTAATTCAATTCAACTTTTTGTTTATATAGACTTGTCTTTTAGATATCAATTCTTTATTTAGCGAAACCTGAGATCATGATCATCGTCAATATTCTATATTCTTACACTCAAAACTCCCAGATTGTGTTGAAAATATGTATATCATAACCAGTCTCTATCTTAGAACGAGGTCAAATCCGAGCCTGATTTGAGCAGGTTAATGATTTCGCTATTTCCAGTCTTTCACCGGGCCAATCTGTAATGCTTTCTGAAGATAATTCCCTCCGGAAATTAAATTCTTCAACACATTCAGCCCGTACTGCTATGTTACATTTGAACAAACTTTCTTCCCCATTTTCCTGCTTCATTCTCGAACTATAATGCGTCGTTCGACCTCTATTTCTTTCCAGTTTTCCCAACGGAAAAGATGATTTCATGGTGTTTTTTCTTATGAAAATTTAAAGAAGTACATAGTAAAAAAACAAGATTTGTCAAACAGAGTAGATTAGACTTCTTTTTAATTTCTTCGGAACTCCTTTCACTTGTTCAGAAAGTTCGCATTTTTTCAGGTTATCGCACAGATCATTCTTTAGTTTGTCTAAGTCTCAACTTGAATAACTTAAGATAAAAAGAGGTCCTGGTTTTTGGAAATTCAACAATTCTCTATTGAAAAGTGATGAATTTGTTTCTAATATTAAAAAAGTAATAAAAGATACGACTATATTTTATGCGAGAGACGAAGTAAAATTTGATGAAAATGATCGAATAGTAGGCGATTGTGAATTCACTATAAACGATCAGTTATTTTTCGAAACTTTAATGATGATAATACGAGGAGAAGCAATATCACATGCCTCCTTTGTAAAAAAACAAAATATAAACAGAGAAAAAGACTTAGAAAAGAAAATTGAAGAGCTGGAAAGAAAACTGGTGATCACCGACGATAAAATATTTATTTTGGATCAAATTGATAAAGCAAAATCAGAACTGGAAACATTCCGTTTAAAAACAAATGAAGGAATTGCGATTCGATCTCGGATTAAGTGGATGGAGTTTGGTGAAAAGCCTTCTAAATTCTTTTTAAATTTAGAAAAACAAAATTGCATTAATAAAGAAATACGTCAGTTATCCACTGAAAATGGTGATAATTTAGAAATGCAAAGTGACATAATTAATGAAATATTTAATTTTTACTCTAATCTTTATGCGGAAAAAGAAACCAACGTAAGCAACTTGGAATTATTATTAAATTTTCCTGGTATTCCTAAGTTGTCCCCTAAAATGTCTTCCTTATTGGAGGGTCCTTTAAATGTTGATGAGGTCCTTTCCGTTTTAAAGCTCATGAAAAATAGTAAATCGCCCGGACAGGATGGTTTTACCGTAGAATTTTATCGTTATTTTTGGGAAGATATTAAACATTTTTTGGTTAGATCATTAAATTATGCGTATTTTTCAGGACATATGTCTAATTCACAAAAAATGGGAATAATTACTTTAATTCCGAAAGGAAACAAACCCAGACACTTGTTAAGAAATTGGCGACCTATCTCCCTATTAAATGTTGTCTATAAAATAGCGTCCAGTTGTATAGCAAACAGACTCAAAGGTGTTCTGTCTTTTTTAATTCATCAAAACCAAACTGGTTTTTTGAATGGTCGCTTCATAGGTGAAAACATTCGTTTATTGTATGACACATTACTTTACAGTGAATTACATGATATAGCTGGCATGCTTTTGGTTGTTGATTTTGAAAAAGCTTTCGATTCTGTATCACATAATTTTCTTTTCAATGTCCTGGAATTTTTTCGCTTCGGTCCATCCATTAAAAGCTGGATAAAATTGTTATATGCAGACGCAACCTCTTGTGTGTTAGTTAACGGACATTGTACAAATAGGTTTAATATAGGAAGAGGGTGTCGTCAAGGAGATCCTTTATCTCCCTATCTTTTTTTGTTAGTCAGTGAGATTCTTGGTATTTTAATTCGACACTCAGACAAACTAGAGGGAATGCATATTAATGGAAAACACTTAAAGTGTTACAATATGCAGATGATACCCTTTTGACACTCAATGGTTCAGAACAAGATTTAAAATGTGCTCTTGATACACTTGATGAATTTGAAAAAATATCCAACCTCAAAATTAACATAACTAAAACCCAGGTGATATGGATTGGGAAGAATAGAACTTTCAAAAAAGAGATTTTACACGAGTACAAACTGAACTGGATTTCGGAAGGATATTTTAGGTACCTAGGTATAGACTTTTCAGTTGAACTATCAAAAATGGTCGATTACAATTATCAAGAAAAGTTTAAAGAAATAAAACGTCAGATGGCGGTATGGCGAAAAAGATCTTTGACTCCCTTAGGGAGGGTGACCATTGTTAAATCTATATTTATACCGAAATTGAATTACTTGTTTTTATCTTTTCCAGAACCAAAATTAGAAATTATGAATGATATTCACCGATGTTTTTACGACTTTATATGGGAAGGCAAACCTGATAAAATAAGTAGGAAACAAATGTGTCAACCGTATAGTGAGGGTGGTGTTAGGATGACTGATATTTTTATCCATTCCAAATCATTAAAAATTTCATGGATAAGAAGGTTCATTTCTTGTTCTGAAAATTTTACTTTTCACATGTTTCAATCATTTTTGCCTGCAGCATATACATCTTTTCAATTATTCATGGGGGCTGAGCATTATAAATCACTTGCTATATCAATGAATAACCCATTTTGGGCACAGGTATTGTAGGCCTTTTCAGATCTTTCCCGCCTTATTGTTGATGACGTTGCATGTCAAGCCCTTTGGAATAATCCAAAAATTAAAATGAATAATAATGTAATATTTTTCAGGTCTTGGTGTGCTAATGGGGTGCGTTTTGTTAATGATATTTTGGGAGCAGATGGAAAATTTCTCTCGTATTTTGATTTTCAACGCAAATACAATGTACACGTCAATTTTCTTCAATATCATGGCCTGTGCAGCGCCATTCGATATGGTTTCAATAAACATGTAATACCAAAAGCTATGGAACCTATTATTCCAGAAGCACTATTTTTGATAATTAAAGTAAAAAAAGGTTGTGCTCACATTTACAATATTTTTTTGAAGTATAAGTTGAAAGATTGTAAAAGTCTCATCAAATGGAAACAGACGTTTGACTTTGACAACACGATATGGAGGTTCTACTATCAAATACCTTTTTATTCAACTGCAGATGTCAACATGAGATGGTTTCAGTTCAAAATAGTGAATAGAATTATTTATATGAAAGATGCTTTGTTACGATTTAAATTTGTTACAGATAACTTATGTACCTTTTGTTATAATTATGAAGAAACTATTATGCATATTTTTTGTTCTTGTGCCCACACAAACGAAATATGGTCTCAACTCGAAATTTGGTTTTCTCGTAACAATTTGAATATCAAAATTTCAAACCAGAATAAACTATTCGGTTTTTACGGAAACAACAATGGTGCTCTTAATTATATTTTTATAATCGTTAGAAAAGAAATTTTTGCAGCAAAATGCAAACACTGTCTTCCAGTTTTCGACCATATTTTGTCTGAAATAAAATCTTATTATGGTATGGAAAAGTATATATATAAAACAAATCTGAAAGAGAAGAAATTCATAAAAAGGTGGTCATCTTTTACTTTATTACATTAAGTATATCAGATATCATTCTAAAATACACACACACACATATATATATATATATATATATATATATATATATATATATATATATATATTGTATGGATTTTTTCTTTCCTTTGCACTTTGATTTTGCTTTTTGTATACAAATGTTACGACAATTTCATGGAATATTGTATTGTACATATTCAACTTGTGTGTCATATACTGTGTTAATTATTTAATCATGTATTGTAAAAAAATATGTATTATAGTGATTTCAATAAAGGACCCCTGTGGAAGGGTTTAAAAAAAAAATTAAAAAAAAGATTTGTCAAACTATATGAACAACCTGAATTACAATTATGATATACACTCATTGAATATTCCTTCAGATTTTAAAAAAAGTTTCAAAATATTTTTGAAATTTAAATAACAACGTTCAAGATGAAACTTAATAGTTTACGTCTCAAAGCATTTGTTTACAACGTAAGCAACGCCTGATGAAATACTGATCAGTATTTTTTTATATAGCAAACCACTTTGTTTAAAGCGTTTTCAAAGTGGAGCTATCTAACCTCTATCTACTGATGATATCTTTATGGGAAAATAATATGTATATTTGTGGAGTTGGATAGGCCAAATCCACCCCAACAAAAAGTTGTTTTGAATAAATAGAGTAAAATCAAACGAAAAATATAAGACAAGAATGAAAAAGAAATTGTGGTAAAATAAGAAAGTAATGACATATTTAAAAATTCAATTCAAGTTGAAAAATCAGTATGCACACCCTGGTAGGTATATACAAAAGGTTTATCTGTATTTCGTATTCACCCAGTCGCTGCTTGAAGGACCAAAAGTCGTATGCGGGGAGGGGGGGGGGGGGGGAGTAGAAGTTTGGATGTATTTTAGCTATATGTGGGGCTTAGCATGACGATAGTTACATGTGTATCATTATGTCAAGATGGGTAAACACTCATGGTTCATGTTCATATTATTTATTTCATGAGATTATACTGTATTCTCGCTGTTCAGTTCGGGAAAAATAAAAATAACCCCCAAGTCACTTGAAATGTATCATATGAACCTAAACCTAAAAACGGGGCCATGGGAACGATTTTATAATAGGGGTGCTGGTTTGGAAGAAAAATCTGACAAGCCCCCCCCCAAAAAAAAAAAAAAAGATAAATAAAATAAAATAAAATAAAAAAGTTTTCACTACAAAATGATGGTGATTGTGGTCAGGAAAAATTGGAAAAGCAAGCAAAAACAAAGGGGGCCGGGGTTTCATTCCAGAATAAAGGTAATTTTGGTTATATTTCTACTTTTTAGCATATCAACCTGATTTCCAGAGGTTACTGGCTGTTGTGTATAACACACGCAGCACCCCAAATCTTGGGGTTGGTTCAGCGCCCTCCAGAACGTAGAAGTGCAGAGACGATCTGAATTTTTTTATATATTGATATAAAAATGAGATATGTTAAAGGTGGTATGGGTTTGGTATATCTAGATTCATGTTTTTATATAGTTTTAATAATTATTGCGAGATAAAATGCAATGTATAATATCATGATAAAATAACAATAACGTATCGCTTGATACATGAGATTTTAAGATCATTATGTGCATACAAATCTTTGTGTATATACCTTTCTGAAATAATTATGTAAACTAATGAAATTACTGTTTGGAAGTCCTTCATAAGGGGGTAAAATCTCATTGCCAATTATATTGGCCTTGTTGATCTGAAGTCAAATTTGAATTTTGAAAAATATTCAAATTGTAAAAAAAAAATACATTGGTGCAATAGTCGCATTTTTTTAAAAGAGTTGAAGGGTTTAATTGCAGACCAATATAATCTTCCTATATATATGACCCAGCTGTCAGTACTTTTTGTAAGAAAACAATTGTCTATAAGCAAATAATGCGAGCACAAATCGTTTTTTTTTAATGTACTGGCCTGGAAATGGTTGAAGCACATTTTGTAATCGTGAACAGGATACAGTAAAGAAAGTGCGAGCCGAATTTTTATCTTGATTCAATGTCGCAAATGTTTTTGCTCATTACCAATGTTTTTCACTTACCATTATTTTCCTTATTCTCTCCTTTCGTTCCGGAAAAAATCTGGATGGGGGGGGGGGGCTCACATTTTTTAGGGGGAAAGGGGCTCGTGTTACAGTTTGTTGGAGGCACATGGGGTCATACGCATATTCCAGGCGGTATAGGGGACGCGTAACTCTTGAAATATCTAACAGCTATGGATCGAGCGAAGCGACCGAGCTTATCATGATAGCTCTTTTGTATTTTCAATAGTGAAATTGAAGGATTTGGTGCACAATTTCGGTAAAACAGTTGTGATCAATTTACACCCCCCCCCTTCTCCCGCCGCCCCAATAGGTCTACTGACTTATGTGGTAACATCCAAAAAATATCTGAGGGTCCTGGAGATGCAGGGATGTTTTGACATTTTAATTCAGGGCCCGAATCCACTATTTGAACCAAGTTTTCGTAATTCAATTTTTTTTGTATGGAAAAACTCATTAATTTCGACTGGTTTCTTGGTCAGTGCTTTGAACATAATGCGAAATGCAAAAAAATATATATATATATATTGATTCATTTGCTTGATCATAACAATTGCATGGTTCTGTTCCCAAGTTGCTTTTCAAAAACAGTTTGTGTTAGGTGGCTTCATATGCAGAGATTTTGAAAGATGCCATATCTCGCTGGCTTTCCTGTGTGAATAGGTTTTCGACGTAAAAAGCTTATCCTATTACGGATTTCGTTCATTACCGTGTCCGGATTAGCCTAATTGATTGTCATAGAAATTGACTTTGCTCTTTCGACCAGAGTTCTTTCAGCCTAAATAACGTAACAAAAGGAACCCATTAAAGCTATTATAATTAGGGAGTGGAATTACATTTTGTATAACGTTAAACATGTTCCAGATTACAGGCCTACATGGTTAATCTACTTGACTTGTAGACGATCCTCGCGTCCAAAATATAAATGCATGAGGGTTTCAAAAAATGCAACCACAGGCACAGTGCACACGTCATCTGGGGCATTTTATTTTTAAGTAAAATAATGTAATTTTGTAGTATCTTGCTGAGTAAGAATGCTTGAGGGAAGAGATCTCCCAACCACACGAACTAAAAAGAAACCTCCTCCGAATGCACGCCTGGCTGGTCGGAAAGAATTACGGTTCCGTCGGCTCGCCGCGCTGGCCTCGGTCACGTGACTTATTGATGAATGCCTAAGGCCACTATATAGCACTGTTCGGAGTGCAATAGAGTATTTTGAATAGCACACAAACGCACACGGACTACACACAAATATTGCATTGGACTGCGCAGCATACAGTGTACGCTGACACAAACCGCGACCCAAGCGGCCCCGTTGCATCTGTTCATCGCTCTGTGTAATGTGCAACGCGCCGGGCTGTGAATTGATCCCAATGCACGCATGCATGCTCATTCATCGTACGTGTATAGTGTCATATGCACCTATGCGGCACAGCGTGCAGAGAGAATGTGGCCTGTGCATCGACATCGCCCATGGTGGCAGAGGATTCTTGCATGGAAAGCAACACAAATGTGAAGCCGTTGGGACACGAAGAAGTCGTCGGAACAGAGTCAGTCACTCTGTGGACGAAATGCCCTTCGAAAAGTACCAGGAGGAAACTCACATTTCATGTTTGTTTCCTGAAGTGCTGGCTCTAATTTTCGGTTATTTGGACGTGCGTGACAAGGGACGTGCAGCCCAAGTGTGCCGTGCATGGAGGGACGCTTCGTACCATCGTTCGGTATGGCGAGGAGTGGAAGCCAAGTTACATTTACGCCGGTCAAACCCCTCTTTGTTTCCCAGTCTTGTGTCGAGAGGGATCAAACGTGTCCAGATACTGAGTCTTCGAAGAAGTTTGAGCCATGTCATGCAGGGAATGCCAAACATACAAAGCCTAAATCTGAGTGGTTGTTACAACCTGACTGACGTGGGATTCTCGCACGCCTTCTCCAAAGAGATCCCAACACTGACAGTACTCAACTTAAGTCTATGCAAGCAGATCACTGACAATAGTCTTTGGCGGATAGCACAGTATTTGAAGCAATTGGAGGTGCTTGACCTCGCAGGATGCAGTAACATAACAAATACCGGTCTCCTGGTTATCGCAAGTGGACTTCACAAACTCAAGGGTTTGAATCTAAGGAGTTGTCGACATATATCCGATGTTGGTATCGGATACCTTGCTGGAGTGAGTGCCGAGGCAGCTAGAGGAACACGGGATCTTGAACTCCTTGTGCTGCAGGATTGCCAAAAACTGAGTGACACTGCTCTCATGAGTATCGCCAAAGGACTTCATAAACTTAAAAGTTTGAATTTAAGTTTCTGCTGTGGAATCACAGACACTGGTATGATCAGCTTGTCACGGATGCCAAGTTTGAGGGAACTTAATTTGCGAAGTTGCGACAACATCAGCGACATCGGGCTCGCCCACCTTGCAGAGTATGGTGGACATTTTGTAACGCTTGATGCCAGCTTCTGTGACAAGATAGGTGATGCAGCACTCTCACACATTTCTCAGGGAATGCCAAATTTGACGAACGTCAGTCTTAGTTCTTGCCATATCACGGATGAAGGTGTTGGGAGGTTAGTACGCAGTCTTCACAACATGACCACTCTGAACATTGGTCAGTGTGTCCGAGTTACTGACAAAGGACTGGCCCTGATAGCGGAACATCTTAAGGAGCTGAAATGTATTGATCTCTATGGATGCACAATGATCACAACAGTTGGACTGGAGCGAATTATGCAGCTCCCCTGTTTGACTGTTCTCAACCTAGGACTGTGGCATAAAAGGTAGTACTTGCTGTAATGTTCAGCAACCCAGGGAAAAGATATAGCTGAACGAACGAACATAATGAATCAATGCCTGTGAGTCTAACAATGATTCAAATAAAGTTAACACTTTTTGCTTTTTAAAAGCATCATTTTTAACTTGTAGATTATGATTATAATCTACAGTACAGATACATGTACTTTCACAATTTTTGACATTTATTTTTATATAACATTAAAACCAAACTCCATGTCCCATCGACCAAGATTGCTTGAAAAGAGACTATTCCAGATGTTGTTTTTAATATGATTTGAAGGGAAATTTTGAAGGCTTGAAAGCAGAACATAATATTGTCATTGGGATTATCAGAAATTAAAGTTGGTTGCATAGTTCTGCCCTGCATTTTGAAAGGGGTTGTTGGAGAATCAACAGTTAAAGTGTACTAATATCTGAGAGATATCAATACCTTTAAAGTTTGAAGAATCAAAGTAAAGTGACCATCTAAGTTCAGTAAAATGATTTGTATGTGTAGATAGCATTAGCAATACAGCAGAGAAACTGGAGTACATCAACATACATTTTGAAACTTGATTTGCTAGAAGATAGTTAATCACGAGTTCTTGACATTATTATGCGGGTAGCAAACCTGTAACTTGATTTCTCTTCATAAACTCTTCAGGGATATGTAACTAATAGTTTTAGATTACAACAATTATGTTCGGTTATTATCTGTATCATATAAAGTACTCGTTTTTGTTTCCAAGACAAAGAGAGAGTTTCATTTTAATAATCATTTATACCAGTAATGATGTCTGTGTTGCCTCTTGAGGTATATAGGAAACCATGTGAATTCAATTCAGTATTGGCAATTTGGCATGCACAATGAAAATGCTGGTTGGTTTATGCTGGGTTTCACCGTTTGTAGTTGTGAGGTATTGAATAACGCACATCAATGCACGGTATAGTCTGCTGTAGTGTACTGTAGAGGCATTGTGAGCGGTTGGATCTGGCGGTCAAAGGTCAACCAGTGTCGCCTTTGACCTCGGTTGTTTTGACAAGCTGAAAAGAACTTGACAAAATATAGCTCGATCCCACAGCACAGCTCGCTGCTCCACAATACCTGTGCATTGCACTGCCAGGAACAATCGCTTGCTGAGATCTGCCAAGGAAATGCCCTTGGCTTCCATGCCATGAATTGTTATTTTTCTCCTCAGGAAAGCAGAAGAGAAACTACAGAAATAATAAGCAAAACATTTAACGCGTTACATGTACAAAAAATGGAGCTAGATTATCTAGGCAGATAACGCGATGGGAGTTTGAACAAAAATATCAACACAAATACATCTCAGTACTCGTGTCAAGCACTCGTTACTAGGTTTATCAGTAGTATCAGGCAAATTATCTCCATAAAATTTTCGTCATCATGCATGTGGCAGGGGATTCTATAAATCTAATCGTCAAAAAGGTTATGTGCAGTCTGTCCCCGACATATAAGAAGAAGGTTTAAAGATATATCAGAAGCTTCCTGAAAAGAGTTCAGAAAGCAGGATTTCAGAATTTACCCCCTAAATAGTGACTTATTTAAGATTTAAATAGACATGTAAAGGGAGAATGATATAGAAAAGGGGGCGCGCTTTTAGATCTTTACCCGGGTCTTTGGAAAGAGCGGAACTCCGGATTGCGTTGAGTCTTCGTTTTCTAGCGGCAGATATTCATTTCCTCTATGTCATCTTTAGGTAACGCGCTGAAGGGAAAGGGATATGACGATTTGAGTCTATGCTCTGAATAAGTTTCACTTTATTCTCTGTATGATGGGATAGAAGTAGGTTTGATTGTCCTGTTATATCTTTGGCAGAAAGCTGACTTTATAAGTTTGAAATAATAATCCCTTTTTAATCTTCCCAAGGAAGATGTGGATGGATCTCAAAGTTGATAATCACATTTTCCGATCTTATTTTAATTTGTATAATAATTACACGATGTATGATTGGGGAAACACAACATTTGGATTCTGGATGTACATGTATGAACAAGGGAGAGATGGCAAAAAGGGACGGGGGGGGGGGGGGGGGTCAGCGACACCTCAACCTGATCAAGGATTTTGGCAATTATCCAAGTTTATTTTTATTCTCTATTCACGGCATCAAAAAAAGGATGACAGAACAATGTGACAGAAGGATAAGGAAGAGGCAGAGATAACATCAAATATAATTTGAAGTTTGAACCATGATTCAAAGTTCGATATCAATTGTTGATATCAAGTTTTAATTAATCATTTCATTTTTATTTTTTATTCACTTTATATGAGTGAAGAACAAGCTGGAATCATGTTTTTGAAACACAGGGGGATCCCCTAAGACGAGAGGGAGAAATAAGATTATTATTTGGTTAAATTGTGAGTTCAGAGTGGATATTTATTTTTTAAATCTCACAACAAATAATTGGTGCATGGACAGACAATGAAGTTTCGTATCTTTTAGATATTTTTAACTTAAGTTTTAACAATTTTATTTAGAAGAGAGAGGGAATGCAAGATTAACAAAAAATCATTTTTTTAATTGCTGGGGCCTTAGCGATTTTTATTTTGACCATTTAGAAAATGGGAAACTACTTCACAGTGCTCAACCGAGTTTTTAGAGTCCGATTTCTAAATGTGTAGATATTTTAGGATATCATGTACATAAACACGTCAATAAGAATAATTCCAGCCCCTTTTCATAATGTCATTCCAGGAGCCTTTGCTCTTGACTTGGTTTGTGTTAATATTTTGAACGCATCATTGTGGCTTGTTTAAAACAAAATGCAGTGTACATGTCTGGGTACATGTATGTGAAAATGAAAGTACGTACATAATTATATTGAATTATCAGCACAAGAGATGATTTTAGATTTCTGGATATCTACCTCATTTTAATATACTTTAGATATACGGCTATAAATGTTCTTATGATCTGTAAAGGACGTTTAAAAGCGATTGATGGAAGGATAGTTTGATTTCAATTATGTTGTACATGTTACTTACTTCTTTCGAATAATGTAGTTAAACCATCGTGCAAAATATATGATCACGCCTCAATAAAACCGCAAAACTACATGTAAGCATATAGCTTATTTTGATGACCAATAATCATTGTACTACATGTATCTTCTGTAAAGGGTGTGTTGTATCATGGACCTATTCGTAATAGGTCCATGATTGTATAACTCGACATTACACGTACATGGACACTCTTCATACTTATTTGGGGTTTTGTGGTTATGGAATGTATACACACGACTTGTTACATTCTATTTAATTGTATTTATATCAAATTTTCATAATTTCAACAGTTTTTATGTATATTTCAAAGACAGGAAATGGATATACACCATGCTTTCTTAGACTTAAGGATGAAATAAAAAGATTCGATATCTTATGTCAACTGTATGGTATTAGACAAATCTCAACCACGTTGATTTTTAAGTATGGACAAATTTTCAATACATTTATTATATGCGACGAAAGTCGCAAAGTTGATATACGCATTTTACGATAATGGTGGACTTTGTCGTAGCCTTATACGCCAAATCAATTAACATCCTTTGAAATGATGTTTTTATCTTTTGTCAGATGTATGTAGCTTCATTGATTATACTGGGAATATAATATTCAATATATATATTAAAATAATGCAAACTTAAAATCAAAGTTAATTGATGAATGTGTGATTTTGTTTATTTGTCAGTCATAAACTGAAAGTAAAAATTTGAAAGGGCATTCAACTCTACAAGCACGTTTTTTTGTCAACTCGACAGAAAACCACATCCAATGTTAATTTGTAAGGTTTAGTGTGTTGATATAAACGTACACACACCCACATGTAACCGAAAACACGAACATGACATGAGATACAACATATCTTTCCAAAAAACTTCGACACAACAACTATTCACAATTCCCTGAAAATGTACATGTATTTCAATTTTTTTTTATATTAATTTATTCATGTTTCATTTATATAAACAAATAATTATTTATTTTGTCATTCATTTACTCATCTATAATCTATATTATGTTAGTTTTATTCCTTCTTTTTAGATCAGTGTTTTAAAAGGACATTATAGACGAAAATGACGAGTAATATCATTCGATTTGAGTTTTAAAACGTACACACACCGTCACCCACTATAAACACGCACATACAACCACTTAAAACGAGCGCCTCACTGCGCCACCGCTGTTCGATACAACGATAAATGCACATCCCTTCCAAAATACCTTCATTTTTTTAATTTATGGAATACACATGTACATGTATACGTATTGAGCAGAAGTTTCACTGCACTTATCCACAAACTGTGTGCAAAAAGTGCAATTAAAGGTCATCGTCAAATCAGGTTACTACACTGTCACTTATCAACAATTACATGTACAAGTGTAATTCAGGATAATTTTACGCATTATTTTTCAGATTCTGTTGCACAACAGTTACTATTGTGGTAACTTCGTCATCCAATGGTAACTACCATGGTTACAAAGCCCAACAGCCAATCACAATCAAGGATTTCAGGGAAGTTAGCATTGGATAGCAAAGTTACCATAATGGTAACGTTGCCATGGTAACTACCATGGTAACGCTGATTAACAGTCGCTAGAATCAAGGATTCCATATAAGTTACCATTGGATTGCAAAGTTACCACTATGGTAATTTTGCCATCCAATGGTAGCTACCATGGTAACGCTGGGATTCCATGTAAGTTACCATTGGATGGCAAGGTTATTATAATGGTAACTTTCATGCAGCAGTTCTCAGGTGTATATGATTAAGCGCTAACCCAACAAGAAATTGAATGATTAGAGAAAATTCGAACAAGCTCTGAAAATTTCACCAAAATTGGATCACGTAAAACAAGACGTGAGAGACACTATCGACACTCTCGTTTGTCATGTTCGTTGTTTTTAAATCTGTCTTATGTGTATCATAACTTTAGCATTTTGCGTCTGATTTTGATGACATTTTCAGCATTATACTGTTTTAATTTGTCTCTATTTATCCCAATCCTCTCTTTTGCTGCTGGGGCGGTCTGTTACCGGCCCGTCCCGTCCTTCTCTGGCCTACATTATATATCCTAACATTTACCCACGTCCACTTCAAATCTTATACACCCCTGGCAAATTCAAGTGTTTGTTTCTTGAAGTGTCCAATCTATTCTTGCACCTTGGAGGGGTCTTCAACATAATTATTCATCAAAGCGTAATTTTTTAAAACAAATATTTAAAAAAAAAATATATATATGTGTTATTGTCTCTTCAAGATGATTTTTGAATATTTTGCGTTCTATGCACATAATATCCACTTCACTTCAAGTTGTTCATGTCTATTCTCAAAATTATGTAACTAAAAACAATGTCAACACTCCAGCGACGTGTAGAGTGTTAGGAGAGCCGGTATGAGATACCTGTAGAGCCAAATATGAAGACAAATTTTATCAACATGATCATGAAGAATACATTCAAAACACAATGATCTAGATATCGATAGATATATTATTCAAAACACATTTTTTTTAAAAGTAATGTTTTATTTCTTTTATATATTATAGTACAATCAACAATTTTTTTTCATTTTTCATATAAAAAGAATACATCATTTATGATTGTTTAAACATAATGAACATGCAACATGATTTAACTGAAGGTCTGAGAGAAGTTTAATCTGTCTTCAAAACACCCCCCTCCGTATTCTAAAGCACCAGCACAAACAAACTATGATCCAGATATCGATAGATATATTATTCAAAACACAATGATCCAGATATCGATAGATATATTATTCAAAACACAATGATCTAGATATCGAAAGATATATTATTCAAAACACAATGATCCAGATATCGAAAGATATATTATTCAAAACACAATGATCTAGATATCGATAGATATATTATTCAAAACACAATGATCCAGATATCGATAGATATATTATTCAAAACACAATGATCTAGATATCGATAGATATATTATTCAAAACACAATGATCCAGATATCGATAGATATATTATTCAAAACACAATGATCCAGATATCGATAGATATATTATTCAAAACACAATGATCCAGATATTTATACATACGCTCAGATGATTATCAAGTAAAATCTTATTTCGATGTTTTTTTTCTTTCATGGTTTAAAATATGAAATCAACGACATCTTGTAACATTTTGTATCATCTAAAGAGAATAAAATAAGACACAAAATTACATTTTCATGAGTTCACATAACCAGTGATTTTCTAAATATAGAAATTTAGTATGGTCGACATTTCAAATGGTCACCAATGCATGGTCTACAAAGAAAACAGCCTTTTAACAAATAAACGGGGATTTTAGAGCAAACAACTTGGAAATATGAAGCATATTTTTTATAATTAACTGTGATACCCCCAAAAAAATCCCTTTGTTGTGCATGTCAACAAAGTTTCCTCTGAAGACCCATATTTTTCCCATTTCTGGTCCAATTAACTTCCAAACTGTGACTATTTTTTTTCTTCTTACTTCTATTTTATTACAACTAAATCATTCTCGTATATTTTTCGCTGCACGACCGCAAATATCCCGAATATCAACATTCGGGAATTTTACGAACTAGCGTTAAAAAATGATATATTTTTAAAAATTAATTATTAATTTTCTAATAAGTTCGGTTAATTAATGTTACGTAGAGTTGTAAAACGGTAGCGGAAGAGTGTTCACCTAACTGATTTGGAGTTTGTACTCAACCTGCCCCAAATTTGTTTCTAATAAACCAGTCGCCGATGAGGAAAAACAAAATCGCATGGATTGTTAAATAATATAGTTGAATGTCTCTTCAGTTTCATGATTTTATTAGATTGGATAATTTGGCATTCAATCGTTGGCATTCTATTTTAGAGGACCCCCCCCCCGAAAAGTTTACAACGTGGTGGTTCGCTTCCCTGGTAAATTTGAAAACTTTTTAATATAACTTTGTATTCAGATCCCATCAGGACAGTCTTATTATTTAGAAGAACCATCGTATAAGAGGAAACGTCATTGGCAAATTGCTGTGTGATAATAATCATGATAATAGATAATAATAAAAACGTTTTATTTATACCCAGGGTAGCCACTTCAGTTAGGAAACTGCTCTACCAGCGGGCCCTGCATAACATTACCCTTCTCCAATCTAAATGCTGAGCGCCGAGCAAGAAGGCAGAAGGTCCCATTTTTATAAGTCTTTGGTATGACTCGGCCGGGGATCGAACCCACGACCTCCCATTCATGAGGCGGGTGCTCTACCACCGAGCCACCATTATTATTTATACGCTTTGTGACAAAGCCCTATTGATTTTTTTATCATACGTTAAAAAAAGTCATCTACGTATCTGTTATCAGTCAAAGGTACTATCTTGGAAAAAAAATAAAACCCTTTCAAGTAAATGTTCTACCAAATGAAGTATATCTCATTGCATTTCACTTGACTAAAGAGAGGGAATTAAGTGCCCTAAAAATATAAAGCAAACAAAAGAAAACAATACAAGAAATAATGACACCCATTATTAGTTCTCCTAGATGTTTGTCTCTTATATCATAATGTCTTACCAAGAAGTTCAGTTGTACAATGACGATCAATCCCATTATATATTTACGTGTAAACAAGTTGTTATCATGCTAAGCAACATTTTTCAAAAACAAATTTCCTTTTTAATAATACAATTTTCTGTGAATTTTTTTACCACAGCCGAAGTTCACCATAATTACATGCTACAAGAAGAAAACTGACCTTTATGTTAAGCCCGGTACATCTTCTAAAAATCCAATATCAGTCTTTGAATCTTTCGCCCTGACTTAAAAGTTTACAATATGACATTTCCAAATATAAAGATGAAAATAAGCTTCATTCCTTATTAGCCCTCGATGACATGACCATGTTTTATAAATACTTTGGAAACAAGTATTAAAAGCAGGTCTGCGATTGGTTGGAATGGATT